>NW_007741860.1:14072-16727 GCF_000696425.1 Galeopterus variegatus | reverse complement strand
CTGATTGCCCTCTGTATGTTATCTATACTGTCCCTCTCTGATCCCCCTCTCCACGTTATTATGTGTGATGTCCCTCTCTGATACCCTCTCTATGATGCTCTTATCCATAATATCCCATCAGGTTACCCCTCTCTATGATATTACGTAATATGTCCGTGAACAAAACCCTTCTGTATGATCCGGCTGTGATGTCCCGCTATGATACCCTCTCTCTGATGCTCTTATCCATAATGTCCCGTCAGGTCACCCCTTTCTATGATATTACCTAATATGTCCCTGAACGAAACCCTTCTGTATGATCCTACTATGATGTCCGGCTATGATACCCTCTCTCTGATGCTATTATCTATAATACCCCTCTATGATTCCTCTCTCTCTGATAGTATCTAGGAGGCCCCTCTAGGATACCCCCCTCCATGATGCCTTTATCTACGATTTCGCTCTGATTCCCCTCTCCATGACATAGGTACGATGTCCCTCTATGCCACCCCTCTCTAAGATGCTATTATCTATGATGCGTCTCTATGATTCCGTTCTCTATGATATTATCCATGATGCGTCTCTATGATTCCTGCTCTCTATGATATTATCTATAATGCGTCTCTATGATCCCGCTCTCTATGATATCATGTATGATGCGTCTCTATGATTCCGCTCTCTATGATATTATCTATGATGCGTCTCTATGATACACCTCGTGCGAGGTGAGGTCCGTGGTAACTGACTTCATGTGGGGTGAGGCCGCGGTGCCCGCGTGGGTTCTGCTCCGTGTGGGGTGAGTTCATGCGGACGAGGGGGGTGGGCGGTGGGACATGCTCCTGCAGGATAAGAGTGTGCAGCACTCGAGGGGGACCAGCTCCGGACGTGGTGAGGGGGCAGGTCCGGCCAGGGTACCTGCTCGGTGCACCTTGAGGGCTCCCGAGTTTATCCGTCCAGGTGACAGCATGCGACCGGCCGTGGGGACCTGCTCAGTGCGGGGTGAGTGGGCGCAGGTCACGGGAGATCCTGCTCTGTGGGGGGAAGGGCTCAAGAACTATCTTCTCAGGGTGAGGTGCCCGGCCTGCGTGGGAACCTGGTCCATGCGGGGTGAGGGCATGCGACGATCAGGGGGACCTGCTTTGTACGCGGTGAGGGCTCCAGACATCGGTGTAAACGTGAGGGCTGCGGCCCGTGGAGGGGACTCGCTCCTTGCGGACTGAGGGTGCGGGTCCCGCTGGGGTGGGACATGTTCCGTTTGGGGAGAGGACCGGCTGCCGCGGGGTGTCCTACTCTGTGCGAGATGAGGTCTCCAGACCTTATCAGGTCCAGGTGAGGGCTTGTGGCCCACGGGGGTGTAGTGCTCCCTGCGGAGTGAGGGCACGCGACCCTCAGGGCAGGATCTGCTCCTGCGTGGTGAGGGCGTGCGGTTCACAGGGGTGAGCTGGTCCGTCTGGAGAGAGGGCACGCGTCCCTTCGCAGGAGGACCCGTGGCCCGTGGAGTGTTCTGCCCTCTGTATGTTATCTATACTGTCCCTCTATGATCCCCCTCTCCACGTTATTATCTGTGATGTCCCTCTCCGATACCCTCTCTATGATGCTCTTATCCATAATGTCCCATCAGGTCACCCCTCTCTATGATATTACCTAATATGTCCCTGAACGAAACCCTTCTGTATGATCCTACTATGATGTCCCGCTATGATACCCTCTCTCTGATGCTATTATCTATGATGCGTCTCTATGATTCCTCTCTCTCTCTCTCTGATATTATCTAGGATGCCCCTCTATGATACCCCACTCCATGATGCTATTATCTACGATTTCCCTCTGATTCTCCTCTCCATGACATTATGTATGGTGTCCCTCGATGACACCCCTCTCTATTGTATTATGTATAATGTCCCGTTATGACACCCTTTGTCGGCTATTATCAATGACATCCCTCTATGATGCTCCTCTCTATAGTAATATTAATAATGTCCCTCTGTGAAATCCCTCTCTATGGCATTATTAATAAAGTCCCTCTATGATACCTTTCTTTGGTATTATAAACAATGTCCCTCTATGATACTCCTTTCTATGATGTCATGAATGATGTTCTTCTATGACACCCCCCATGGTAGGATCTGTGAAGTCCCTCTATAATACGGCCCTCGCAGGTATTACCATGATGTCCCTTGACGACACCCTCCTCTATGGTATTATGTATAAAGTCCCTCTATGATACTCCTCCTATGTTGTAACCCAGCACGTCCCTCTGTGAACCCTTCTCTGTGATGCTACTGTCTGTGATGTCCCTCTATGATACCCATCTCTGTGATGCTATGACGTCTGATGTTCCTCTTTAATTCAAGTCGTGCGGGTTGAGGGCGTGGGGGGACCTGCACCGTGCGGTGAAAGGGTGCGTGACCCTCGGGGTGGGAACCTGCTCCGTGCACGGTTAGGGCTCCACATCTCAGTGTCTGGGTGAAGGCGCGTGGTCTGCGGGGGTGGGGAGGTGGCGATCTGCTCCTGCTGGGTAATGGCGTGCGGCCCGCTGTGGGCACCTGCTCCGTGAAGAGGGAGGTCGCGCGTCCCCTCGTGGGGTAACATGCTCCATTCGGGTGCAGGGCGCGCGGACCGCGGGCGTTCCTGCTCTGTGCTGATGCACATGGCCATGAGGCAGGAAGAAGTGCC
>NW_007741860.1:12561-12901 GCF_000696425.1 Galeopterus variegatus | reverse complement strand
CGGACCGCGGGCGTTCCTGCTCTGTGCTGATGCACATGGCCATGAGGCAGGAAGAAGTGCCATCTTGAGCCCTGGCCAGGGGGAGCCGAGGTCAGGCCAACAGGACCACTGGACAGTGAAAACAAATGCACAACAGCCCGCTGCCTCCAAAACTGAAAGCAACACTTAGAATACGTGGCCCACCATTTTTCTGAAATGCATTTGTTCTCTCAAACTTTTCAATGCACATCCCTAAGAGCGAGCCAGCGGCTCTGGGCGCCTGACGCCAGCTGAGCAGAGTTTGCCGCTGCCAGCAAAGAAAACCGTCAGGTAACTGGGACCGGTGTCATTTTGTGCAGAA
>NW_007741860.1:8283-8530 GCF_000696425.1 Galeopterus variegatus | reverse complement strand
ACAATACAGCCCGTGGGTTATCTTCTGCCATGTCCGCGCAGATGTCCTGTTCACCTTTCCCATGACCGTTTTTCTCTCTCAGGTGTAACTAGCCTGGTCAATGCAGGAGCGATGAGTGGCACTGGACACCTGATGGATTTGCCCGATGAGCCATTCCCCGATGCGGGGACATATGAGGACTTCCACACCATCGACTGGCTAAGGGAAAAGTCACGGGACACCGACAGACACAGAAAGGTAGGTGGCG
>NW_007741860.1:2361-2766 GCF_000696425.1 Galeopterus variegatus | reverse complement strand
ATGACTGAGCACTGTCTATTAACTACCGTGACTGTAGACAGAGACACGAGATACAAGGTTATGTATCGACAGGTTGACGAGAGTGTGAGCAGAGGCTCTCAGGGCCCTCACCCTGTATTCCCTTAGGGCGCTCATTGAGCTTTTGCTAATGTAGTGTCTGAAGTGACTTTATAGAACACACCTTCTACCGATAATGCGAACTGACTGTGCATATATGTCACTACAGCAGAGATGCCTATGCTGAGATAACTTTTTGTTGTGTAAGACAATACAGCCCGTGGGTTATCTTCTGCCATGTCCGCGCAGATGTCCTGTTCACCTTTCCCATGACCGTTTTTCTCTCTCAGGTGTAACTAGCCTGGTCAATGCAGGAGCGATGAGTGGCACTGGACACCTGATGGATTT
>NW_007741860.1:0-387 GCF_000696425.1 Galeopterus variegatus | reverse complement strand
TGAAGTAGAGGTGGATAGAGGGGAGCAGGGTCCTCAGAGCCATTGACAGGACTAGGGGAGGGGCTGGGGTCAGGCGGGGAGGGAGTCAAGGAATACCGGGCTGTGGCCAGATGGGGGTGATGCCTTTGATGATGGGGGCGGCAGATTTCAGAGGGAGGCCAGTGAGTTCTGCTTTAGACGCTTTGAATTTGAGCTGCCCACCTGGCCTGCAGCTGGGGGTGGGTGGCTGGCAGGTGGAGGGAACTCTGCAGTGCCAGGGCAAGGTCAGGGTCACAGTGATGGGTCCCTGGCATGAGAGTGGGTGCTGACGCTTTAGAGGTGGCCAAGGTGGCCGGGGAATGTGGAGGGACACGGAAGGAGGCGGCCAGGACCCTGGGCAATGCCAGG
>NW_007741859.1:13264-23721 GCF_000696425.1 Galeopterus variegatus | reverse complement strand
TTTTTTCCTTTTTTTTTTTTTTTTTTTTTTGTGCAAAGCTGTCTGGTGAAATGCTATGACCATTAAAATAATGGAGCAGAAAAGCTTGGTGTGCTCTTGGGGAAGAGAAAAATTCCACAAGGAGAGGCCAGGAGCCCAGGGGCGGTTGCTGAGGATGTTGGTGGTGGTGGGAACTCACCTGCCTGCCTTCTCTCATTAATTCATTCGTACAGGTGAGGGCTGCCATGGTACCCAGCCCTGCCCGAAGGGGCTGCCAGCCCAGCAGAGGCTATATCTGTGGCTGGACTGTTTCTGAGCTGCGCTGCCCACATGGGCCTGCAGCTTCTGTTATGGATCTGTCCTGCATTCCCAGCATTGCTACTCCTGCCAGGGTCCCTTCCTGGCCCGTATCCCTGGGCTGTACCTGGGTGTGGGCCCAAGAAGACAGCTTTCTACTCAGGGTTGGCTCTTTACATCTTCCCGTGAACTGGTAACCTTGAGTGAGGGGCCTGTGTGTGCACTTCAGTGTGCACATCTGCAAAGTGGAGCCATAGCTCAGGGTGGAACAAGGACCACACACCATTGAGACATACCTGGGACTCCTAGCGTGGGTCTCAGTGTCTTCCACCTCCTTGTGCTGTGACCTAGAAGCATGTCACACCAGTCCATGGTGTTCCTGGGCCCTGATGAGCAGCAGTGGCGTCTCCTGTTGAGACGAGGCTCCTACACCTGCCTGGAGACCTGAGCTCATCTTGTGCTTGCCAGGGGTCATGAGATCTGGATTCCAGCCCTTGCTGGTTCTTCCTTTAGCTTGGGGTATCTCCCTTTCTTCATCCAGTTCAGTGTCCTTGTCTGGGAAGTTGGTTGGGCCTGGCTGGGAGAGTTGCTGTCCCCAGGTGGTCTCCTCCAGCTTGGCCCTGGCTTCTCAGTGGCCCTGGGATTCCCAGTAGCAGGAGTGGTCAAGGCCAGGCTCAGAGACCCCCCCTCTGGATGAGAGGCACTTCTGGTTATGGCTTTCCTTTGTGGCAGTAGAAACAACACACCCTCACATGGCCCATCGTGGATTTTGTGACCCACACTCAGCTTCTCCAGGGATTCTGGGGGTGGGAACTTTAGGGGATCGCTCCTTGGAGGGACCCTGAGCAGATGATTCCAGAGATATGGATGGTTCTTGGGGTGGGGTGGGGTGTGGCAGGAGGGATTGTGCTGTGAGGCTGGGTGTGTCTACAGAGTCCCATCTCCCTGGGCCTCTTCCCTCCCCCAAACCCCAGGGGTGAGCTAGGCCGGGAGATGCCCTGTGCAGTGTTGGGGCTTTGACACCCCCAGCACCTCAAGGCAGCAGGGTTGGGTTGTTCCTGGGGTTGTATCTTGGCAAGTGCTGGCGGTTAAGTCTGGGGCACTTCAATGTGAGCTTAAAACCAAATGGTCCGATTTCAAAGAGATTTACGTCCAGATCCTCCAACGGGTAAAATGGGGCCAAAAATAGCTACAGCACTGACCGGAGGAGGGGTCAAGGTCAAAGGAGGAAGCAGCCAGGATTCGATGCCCTCGCCCACCGCTCCCTTGGCTGGGGACATTGCCGGTGCCCCTAACATAACATTGTCATGGCGGGTGCTTATGGGACACCACCTGCTGGCGGCAGTTCCGGGAGCTCTCACTCTACCCATGCCCGCTACTGAGGGGATTACTGTTTGCGCTCTGCGTCACAATTGAGAAACCGAGGCACACAGAAGCTCAGGGACAGTCCCGAGGGAATCAGTCTTAACCCAGGCAGTCTGAATGACGCTGGAGGCGGTGTCACCTTTGTAGAGAACTCTCCTCCAGCTCCCTGAAATGCTCCCAGAACAAAGGCCAGACCAGCGTGAGCATCCCGGGGTCAGCTTTCCAGCAAGTGGAGGGGGATCTCACATCTCCTCCCTCCCGTGTCCCTACTGTACAGGCGAGGGGGCCGAGGGGCTTCAAGTTCAGGCACTGCCAAGGCCGCTCTCATGCAGGCTGAGGTGGGATCTGAGCCCAGCCCCGCCCTGCCTCCAACATGCCTCCTTGTGGGCTGCAGCTCCCCTGAAAAGCCTGTTGCTGCTCAGGTCTGGCCACCCCCTAGCTGCGTACCTAGCTGTTCCAAGTTGGTTCCTGTCCTGGGGCTCTGGGTGCCAGGGATGGGAAAGGCTAAGATGGGTGCTGGGGCGGGAGGAGGGGTCACTCCCCAATTCTGGAAATGATGGTGAAATAACATAACAGTTCCTGTTTACCTCATGCCAGGCCTGCACTAAATGCTCCACATGTGGTCCTTTAGTCCCTGCTGCCCCACGGGGATGGTCCATATGAAGAGGCTTGTGTTCCCCAGCAGCACGTGAGATGGTCTCGGTATTAAACTGAGCTACGGATTAAAAACATGACTAGCTCTGATGCTGTGGTATTTCATTTCTGGCTATGATATGAAGTTTAAAATAGTTTTATTTAATTTTTTAAAAGAACATTGATTTAAATGAAACACAAATTAACATAGCACAGAGATAAGGGTGGAGGCTGAGCCAGTGGCTGAGGTTTGGCCAATGTGGCTTCCTGCAAGTGGGTGCTCAGTAAAGGAGCAGCAGGCCCGAGGCCCCACAGCCTCCAAGCCAAGGCTGGTGTCCTTCCTATCCTCATCCAGCATCCCCAGAACCGAGGGGAGCTGCCCCCTCGGATGTGCTGCAGGGTCTGGCAGGACTCCAGGCAGGCCCGGTTTTGTTATTTAAGCCCCTAAACACCCATCAGCACATCTTGACTGCTTAGAGCCTCAGTTTCCCCATCTGTAATCTGGAATGAGGGTGGGTGAATTGTGTGAGCGAGGGGCGATCTATTCCTAGTAAATGCTCTGTGAGTGGCACCGAATGGCACTGGGATGTGGGTGTGCCAGCATCAGACCCTCCTTCCTGTCTGGGCATTCGAGACCAGTACCAGTCTGTCAGGGGTGTGTTATTCCCTGTGTCTGGTGCCATGGATGGGGGATGTGGTCTTTCTACTCTTTGAGCTCAGGTCAGCCCTCTTCAGGCATGCAGTCCTGGAAGGAGATTCTGGGGGTGATGAGAAGAGCCAGCTTGCATGGAGTTCTAGGGGTCACTTGGGGAATGGTGGGACCGTGGTGGCTCCTCCTCTCTCGTGACACTTCTTTGCCAGGGGCCAGTGCCCTGCCTTGGGTGGGGTAAGTCCAACCCCAGCCCCCATTTTCACTCCAGCCTTCTATCTTGGTGCCCCACAGCTCTGCACTTCTGCAGACTTGTATATGCCCCTGCCCATGGAGCCTTTCCACCTGATGTCACCATGGTACCTCAGACTTGTGTGTCCAGCCTGAGAACCACAAAGCTCCCCTCTCTGGCTCCGGCCTCAGGGATTGGTTCCACTGCTGTCCAGGTGCCTGCCCCCTCAAATCCCCCAACTTCCATATTCCATTCGTCACTGAGTCCCAGCAATTCTATTTCACTTATCAGTCAAGGGATGGAAAAGCGGTTCAAACTGGTGTAAGCAAATGAAGGGAAAGTCAGAGTGGATCTGCCCAAACCTTGTGTTACCACTGGGCCTAGCTTCTTGCCGTCCATCTCAAAGCCAGGCTTTCCCCCGGCAGCTCCCATTCCCAGGAGGCAGATGGCCACGCCACCTCGAAACTCTGGTGTCCGCTTCTCCCCCACACTGAATCCTGGGGTGCCCCCTGACGGACCCAGGTGAGCTCACCTGCCAGCCCTGAGTCAACCACTGAGGGGTTTAGCTGTGATGATCAGTTGGGCTTGGGCCCCATGTCCCGTTTCTGCTGTAGGGTGGAATTCCACTGGAAGAACCAGATAGAAAATGGGAAGGATCCCCCCAAAGAAGTCAGGGTGCCGTTCAAAGATGGGCTGCTAAGTGTGTGCTTGCCGCTGCAGCAGGGACTGAGCGGAGGTGGGCTGGGAGGGTGAAGTGTGCCCAAGAGCTGTCTGAGACCGTGGCCAGCAAAATCACGTGTGTGCATGGCCGCGCAGCCACCACGCTGGGCCCTGTGTGAGTCTCTCCACGCCGTCGTCACAGCCATCTTTCACCTGGACGACTTTCTAGTCCCTCCACCTGTGTGCTATCTGCAGCCCCACCTGTTTTCCAAAGAGCTGCCAGAGAGTTTTCTTCCCAAATGCAATGTCTTCCCACCCTCCCCGCCCCTCTTAGAATCCCACTGCTGCATCCTGGGGCTCTTAGAGTGAAGCTGAAAACCTTGAGGGGCTTCGGGCTCTGCCTGGCTTGGGAACTGTTCCCCACCTCACCTGCTTCCCCTATCCGCCTGCCTTACGCCCCCCAGCTGTGCTGGTTATGTCCCTGGCAGGTGGGCGGCGGGGGTGGGAGGAGCTGGGCCCAATGGGCCCAACTGTCTGGCTGGGCCGCGGCCTGGAAAACAGAGTGGGTGCCCTGAACCCGTGGCCGTGGAGGGCTATTTATAGGAGGTCGTCTGCAGGCCCTTTGCAGCCACAAATGGCAGCCCGTTGGGAGCTGCCCCACCACCCCCAGGCCTCTGAGATCACCTGGTGACTGCTGTGGAGTGAGCTGGGCCTTTGGGCCCTGGGTGGGCCTGGCCTGACCCTAATTCAGACCTAGGAGTTGGGATTTGCTGGTTTGGGAGACACGGGTGCTCACCGCCTGAGTGCAGCCGGGGAGAAGAGTGTAAGAACTCAGCTCTGTGGGCTCTGCCTGGCTGTGTGGCCTTGGATGACCTCACCGTGTGACCTTGGGCTGGACGGCTCTCCTGGTTGGCCTTGGTGTATGTAAGGGGAGTGGCCCAGTGCAGAAGCTCCAGAAGGCGTTATTGGGGTCCCCCAATCATGAGGGAGGAGTAAGGGGGAGGCTCGGTGAGGGTCACAGAGCGTGAGGGTGGGCTGAGGTTGGAGCCCAGGACTGTGACACTCACACCTGCTCCTACTGTGCACGCCGTGTGGCTTCCCTGATGGGAAAGAGCATCATTTGCTCGTTGAGGGACCTTCCCTGAAGCACAGCTCTACAAGGAACTGAGACAAAGGGAGGGGCCAGACTGGGTGGCCTCTAGACAGGAGGTTCTGGAAGCTTCCCTGGTGCCCTCCCCCCAGGGCTGACTATCCCTGTACTTCCTGGGCCATCTTGCCTGCCCACACCTCCTTCAGGCCTGACTGTGCTGCTGTGACTTCCTGGGTCCCTATCTGTTCCCCACCAGCCTTGGGACACTCCTGGACAGGGCTAGGGTCTATGTCTTACTTGGGTTGCTCAGTGTCACCCAGAAAAGACCTTGGCCCCAAGTGGGCACTGAGGGAGGCCTGGTGGCTAAGATGGCAGCAGGCTGTTTGCTCAGAGCCCAGGAGCTCGTGTGAGCAGGGTCCTCCTGCTCCTGGGGGTCCTGGGGACCTTGCTTTCAGTCTGCGCTGATTCTCCTTGGGGTGGGAGGCATGGCCCAGCCTTGCCTTGGAGGTGACAGCAGTGTGCAGGAGCTGGCCTGCCACCCTACGGTTCCCCCGCCCCACCGCCACTGCTGAGTCCACCCCCACTCCCTGCAGGCACTAAGATGAAAAGTGTGTGGTTTCTGCAGAATAAAACAGTGACTGTTTCCAGCCAGGCTTTTGAGTCGCCAAAAAATGTGTAGTATTCATTATCTGGCCCCCGGCCGGGCGATCAGTGGGCAGTGTTCCCTGGAGGACTGACCCGAAGGGCTGCCCTGCCACGCACCGGCATCCGTCCCCAAAGTGCCTATGGCCCCAGGTCCCTGCCCCCACCAGGGTGGCGGAAGTGACCCCTGTGAGCTGAAGCCAGGCGGCCCATGGCCTGGGAGTGGGGCTTCACCAAGCACTGGGCTGCCTGACGGCACCCTGTCATCCAGTGTGCAGGATGGACAGACACACAGAAACAAGCTGTCCTCCCTCCCTGTTCCTCCCGGGCAGTGCTGGGGTGGGGCGGGGGTGGGGGTAACCCACTGCAGGTTCCAGCCTGAAGTGGGGAGCAGCTGCTGACAGAGCCCTGACCCCCTGGCCGTGGATCACCCACACATGGGGGACTTTGCCCTTGAGACCATCTCCCAGACTGCATGACATCCTGATCGTCAGGAGGTAAGAGCCCTGGGGCCTGCCTCGCAGTTCTGGTCTGCCCTTGTCCCCACTGCTAGGGCTGGCTGTCAAGTGACAGTCTGTGGTGCCCCTTGGAGAGAGTGTTGGGAGCCCACTGGAGGGCAGAGACTGAGCTGAGAGCCCCATTCCAGCTCTTTCTGCTGCACCTCTGAGATGCACTGGTCTCTTGCAGTTATGGGTGTGTCCTGTGGCAGTGAGGAGGTTGGTATGAGACTGTGGGCAGGGGCAGGGATGGCCAGCTTCTCTTCGTGCTCTGAGGGGTTGGGACTAGCTTGCAGACACCTTCCTGCAGGTGAGGCCTGGCTGGGAACAATGCTGGGCTCCTGACCTTTCTGTTTAGGAGCCCCTCAGCCACACAGCTTCCTCTTTCTGGCTCAGTCCCTGAAGGTCCCCAGAGGCTATGGCACCTGCAGGGGGAGGGTAGGTACCCCCACTCACAGCCCCAGCACCCTCTCTCGGGGCTCTGAGGTCTTGCTGGATCCCCAGGGAGGGGTCAGGCGGTCGAGGCTCTGGGCCTTTCCCGACAGCCACTTTTCCAAAGAGAAAGAGGCTGCTATGGACTTGCCAGGACTTGTGATACAGAGAGCCGGTTGCTGCCGAAGCAGGAGGCTTCTCCTGCTTTGTCAAGCCAGAGACTCATCACTCAGTGCCAGTGACACCAGTGAACCCTACCTGACCTCAGAATTACTTTCCCCATATCCTCTACTGGTCCAGGCCCTCTGCCTTGTTCCCTGGCTCCCATGGGCTTCCCGTTCTGACACCTCTTTTCCCAGGAGCCAGCAGCCAGGAATCATCTAAACAGCAGCATCCAACCCACCCAACTCTAGGGCTGATGGATGGAAAAGCCAAACCCTGAGTTCTGGACAGTAGGAAGGGCTGTGGCTGGTGGCTGACCAGTCTCAAAAAGTTTGTTTATTTGTTCATCCATCCATCCATCCATCCATCCATCCATCCGTCCGTCCGTCCGTCCGTCCGTCCATCCATCCATCCATTCATTCTTGGCTCAACAGAGAAGGCATACCAAGATGGCTCATTCAGTCAACCTGGAATACAAGGGGAAGGAGTGTGGATTGAAGGTCATCTCTGCTCCTGATGGGTCAGTGACCTTGGACAGGACCTCGACCCTCTAGTTTTCTCATCTGTAGGGTGGCTGAACTGTTGGGTTAGACCAGGTTGCGCAGAATTTTGTATACAAGATGCACTAATGAAGATTTATGACCATGTTTTCTTCTAAGAGTTTTATAGTTTTAGCTCTTATTTTATATGTTTGATCCATTTTGAGTTAATTTTTGCATATGGTGTGAGGCAGGGGTCCACCTTTGTTCTTTTGCACGTGGAGATCCAGTTGTCTCATCTCTATTTGTTGAAAAAACTGTTCTTCCCCTAGAATTGTCTTGACACTCTTGACAAAAGTCAATCAACAATAAATGTATGCTTTTATTTATGGATGTCAATTGTATTCCATTATCTATATGTCTGTTCTTATACCTTGTGTCTTCATTACTGAAGTTTGTACTATGTTTGAAGTGTGAGTACTCCAGCTTTATTTTTCTTTGTGAAGATTACTTTGGCTATTTTGGGTGCATTGTATTTCCATTTGAATTTTAGGATCAGCTTGTCAATTTCTGCAAAAAATGTGCTGGGATTTTAATAGGGATTGTGCTGAACCTGTAGATCCATTTGGGGGGATGCATTTGCCATTGATGGAGTTTGGATGCGTTGTCCCCTCCAAAACTCATGTGGAAATTTGATCTCCAATGTGGCAGTGTTGGAAACTGATTGAGTCATGGGGGCGGATCCTTCACAAATGGATTAATGAGTGAGTTCAACCTTTATTAGTTCCCGCAAGAGCTCGTTGCTTGAAAAGACCCTGGCACCTTCTCTCTCTCTCTCTTGCTTCCTCTCGCCATGTGATCTGCTTGTACCCACCGGCTGCCTGCCACTTTTGGCCATGAGTAGAAGCAGCCTGAGGCCCACGCCAGATGCAGCTGTCCCAGAATCATAAGCCAAATAAACCTCTCTTCTTTGTAAATTACCCAGTCTCAGGTAATTCTGTTATAGCAACACAAAACGGACTAAAACAGCCATCTTAATATTAAGTCTTCCAATCCATAAACACAGGATATCTTTCCATTTGTTAAAGGTTGCAACGGTATTTTGTTTTCAGTGTACCAAGTCTTATACTTCTTTTGTTAAATTTATTCATGTTTTGTTCCTTTAGATGCTGTTGTAAATGGAATTGTTTTCTTAATTTCATTTTTGGGTTGTTCATTGCCAGTGTATATTGATAAAAATATAATTGATTTTCGTATATTGATGTTGTATCTTACATCTGTGCTGAACTTGTTTATTAGTTCTAATTTTTTGTGTCTGTGTAAGTTTGGATTCTTTAGGATTTCCTATACACAGGATTAAATCATCTGCAAAAAGGGGTAGTTTTACTTCTTTGTTTCTAATCTGCATGCTTTTATTTTTCTTGTTTAATTGCTCTGGCTAAAACCTCCAGTTACATAGAGCAAATGTGCTTGTCTTGCTCCTGATCTCAGGGGCAGAATTTTAAGTCTTTCACCATTAAAGACGCTGCCAGCTATGGGTTTTATGTAGATGCTTTTTATCACGTTGTGGAAGTTCCCTTCTAGTCCTTGTTTGTGGAATGTTTTTATTTTATTTATTTATTTTTTCATCATGAAAGTGGATTGGATTTTTGTCAAATGCTTTTTCTGCATCAATTGAGATGATCCTGTGCTTTTTATCTTTATTCTATTAGTATGGTGTATTACATTGATTTTTTTTTTATGTTGAACTACCTTTGCGTTCCTGGGGTGCATCCCACTTGGTCATGGAATACAATCATTATTTTTATTTGTTGTTGGATTTGGTTTGCTAATACTTTATTGAAACTTTTTGTGTCTATGCATGAGAAATAATGGTCTGTAGTTTTCTTTTCTTGTGATGTCTTTGGTTTCAGCGTCGGGTACTACTGCCCTCATAGAATGAGTTCCTCCTTCTTCTGTTTTTTTGGAAGAGTTTGTGAAGCTTTGTTGTTAGTTTCTTTTTAAATATTTGGTAGAATTTACCGATGAAGTCATTTGGTCCTGGACTTTTCTTTATGAGAATTCTTTTTTCGTGTGTGTGTGTGTGTGTGTGTGTGTGTTATTTATTTACTTATTATTATTTTACATTTTAAGATGTTGTGGAGCAGTTAGGGGGAGGGAGAAAGGAGAAAGGGGAGGGGGATAGGGTGGGAGGAAGAAGAAGAAGGGCAGCATGGTTGAGACTTGTGGCACCCCCTCATTCTGGCAGGGGAGCCCGGGGGCTTCTGGTGGCATCTCAGTCATGGCTGGGCTGGATGCAGACTTCTGAAGGATGTGGCTGAGACTTTTGGCACCCCACTGTCCTCACTCAGGAGCCTGGGGTGCCTCTGGTGGTAGTTCAGTGGTCGTCTCTGGGCTGGATGCAGACATCGGGGGGCATGGCTGATGCCCTCAGCCCCACACCGCCCTTTGTGAGAAATGTTTTGATTAGAAATTTAATCTCTTTGCTGGTTATAGGTCTTCATTTTTCTTGGAGCCGTTTCTTCTTGAGTCAGTTTGTGTGTTTCTAGGAATTTATTAATTTCATCTAGGTTGTCTAATTTCTTGGCACAAAGTCATTCACAATATTTATTTATAATTATTTTATTCCTGTAAGGTTGGTAGTAATGTTTCCTCTTTTCATGTTGATTTTAGTAATTTGATACTTCTCTATTCTTTTCTTGGTCAGTGTAGCCAAAGGTTTGTCAGTTTTGCTGATCTTTTCAAGAACCAACTTTTGATTTTGTTAATATCCTCTGTTGTTTTTCTGTTCTCTATTTTACTTATTTCCCCTCTAATCTTTATTATTTCATTATTCTGCTTATTTTGGGTTTATTTTTGCTCTTTGTTTTCAAGTTTCTTGAGATGGAAGGTTAAGTTATTGATTTGAGAAATTTCTTTCTTTTTAAAAAAAAATACTGTATAGGAGATTACAGCTATAAATTTGCCTCTAAGCACTGCTTTATCCCACAAATTTTGGTATGTGTGTGTTTTTATTTGCCTCAAAGTTTTTTTTAGTTTTCCTTGAGATTTATTCTTTAACTCATTGATCATTTAGGAGTGTGTTGTTTAATTTCCATGTATTGGTGAATATTTAAAATTTCCATCTATTAGTGATGTCTAATTTAATTCCATTATAGTCAGAGAACGTACTTTGTATGACTTTAATTCCTTTGAATTTATTAAGACTTGTTTCATGGCCTAACATATGGTCTTTCCTGGAGAATATTCCATGTCACCTAAAAACTTGTTCTTCTGTGGTTGAGTGGAGTGTTCTGTGGATGTCTGTTAGGACAAGTTGTTTTGTCAGCACCATGCTCAC
>NW_007741859.1:9044-12560 GCF_000696425.1 Galeopterus variegatus | reverse complement strand
TGGAGAATATTCCAGGTCACCTGAAAACTTGTTCTTCTGTGGTTGAGTGGAGTGTTCTGTGGATGTCTGTTAGGACAATTTGTTTTGATCTTCTGTTTCCTTATTGATCTTTTGCCTAGTTCTATTTCAATTTATTTTTGTATATTGTCCTTGTATCCCGCAACTGTGCTAAATTAACTTACTGGTTCTAATAGAGTTTTTTGGAGATTCCTTCAAGTTTTCTATGTACATGATCGTGTTATCTGGAAATAAGAGCAATTTTATTTCTTTCTTTCCATTCTGTATATCTTTTTCTTTCCTTTTTCCTGCCTTATTGTACTGGCTAGAATCTTCAGTACAAATAGAAACGGCAATATAAGGGACATCCTTGCTTTGTTTCTGTTCTCAGGTAGAATGCATTGGGCCTTTCAGCACTGAGTATGATGTTAGCTGCAGGTGTTTTTGGAAATGTCTTTAATCAAGTTGAGGAAGTATGCTTCTACTATTAGTTTGCTGAGGGTTTTTTCTTTTAATCATGAAAGGATATTGAATTTGTCATATGTGTTCTCTAGGTCTGTTGAAATTCATTGTATAATTTCTGCATCTATTAAAATTATCGTGATTTTCCCCCTATATTATTCTATTAATATCGTGAATTATGTTGATTGTTCTTTCAGATGTTAAATTAACCTTGCATTCTTGAGATAACCCCCCCTCAGTCCTTATGTATTACTATTTGTATATTATTAACTCTATTTGGGAATAGTTTGTTAAGGATTTTCGTGTCTGTGTTCATGATGGATGTTGGTCTGTAGTTCTCTTTTCTTGTGATGTCTTTGGTTTTGGATTAGGGTAATATTCAGAGAGACACAAACAGTCATAGCCATAGACACACAAAGAAAAACACACAGACACAAAAACACACAGATCATCACATACAGACACACACAAGCACACAGCTGTAGATGTACACAGACACACTTAGAAGCACATGAGCAGTTACATAGACACACACGCAGGCTCATGCAATGAGCCACAAACTCAGATACACAGGAGGTGTGCTTCAGTAGGATCCCAAATCAGGAATCTCAAAATTCACTGAAGGAGACTTACTGATATCTGTATCTATATCCATTTTTCAATCTAGATAACATTGGAATATACAGTTCTATTTTTTTCCTACTCGTGAAAAGCACATTTTCCTAGGTTATTAAATATTCTTTAAAACCATGACTTCTGTAGGTCTCCCTGGAACCCATTGGGTGAGAGGACACCACCATCTGGCAGTGTCCTTCTGTGCCCTGTTGCCCCTGCTCTCTGGACAGTCTTTCTAGATATGGAGCCACACTTTCAAAGGCCTTTGTCACATCCTGCTGTACAGCCTCCCTCCCACCCCCTCCCCTGTAGCGAAGTCCCTGCCCCACCCTGCCTTGACATGCACCCCTGACGCCTCTTAGGGTGGCAGGCGTGGGCTATACAGGCACATGGAGACAAAACACGAGGGTGAGATGCTGTATGAGCCGGCCCTGAGGATGGTCCCAGCCTGGCCTCTGGCTCTGTGGCCACATCTCCCTCCTGCGGGGGAGCAGCCCCACAGACAGCCACGGCAGTGTGTGTCCCAACAGCTCCACATGCCTTGTGAGTCATGGCCTGCCCTGCGCTGGTTTTGTTCCTCAGCAAGGGGTTTGAGCAGATAAAGTGTCACAGTTGTCAGGAGGCAAAGAACCCTGGGCTGAAGCAAGTCTGGAGGAGGCTGGACAGTAGTGCCCAGCTGGGATCTGCCCCTGTTTGCTGGCCTGTGACCCTGGGCAAAGGCTCTGTGTTGACCAAAAATCGAGGGCTGTGTTGTACAGAGTGTTTGCAGGTGAAGGAGGGCTTTCTGCAGGATCTTCCCCATGGCTGCTCAGCCGGGCATTCTCACGGTGGAGTAGACCCTCCTAAGTGGGGAAGGGGAGGGAGGTGCCTGTCCAGGGGAAATGGGAATGTGGACTACAGTCTTGGGTCCAAATGCCAAAGGGATCAGACACAGAGCAGCCCACCTACACTCCTTCCCCCCTTCCTTTTTTTTCTCCCCCTCCCCACCTCCCCATTTATTTTTCTGGAGCACATTGGTGCCTGGGGCTGGAGCTGCCTTGAGAAGACTGAGTCCTCCCAGACAGAGCCTCAGGGCCAGGCGGAGGGCCCAGGGTACAGCATCCCAGTCTTGGGATCTTGGGGGGTCCTAGGACTCCTCAGGACCTGGGTCTTTTGTGCAAGGATGACGTTGGGCCCTGCAGGGCAGAGGGCTCTGTTTACCTAATGCCTGGTGTGTGGGGGGTGGGGGTGGGGGTTGGCAAACAACTCTTGGCTGCTGCTGTCGGTCTGGGTGGTGTCCAAGGGCCCCTTGGCTCTGTAAACCTTCCCCCAGAGCTCTGTTCCCTCGCCACACCTTCTTAAACGCTGACCTCTGGTGACCCTCCACGAAAGGAAATCCCTAAAGCTAACTTCCACCGGGGCGGGTGGGAAGTGAGCTTCTGTGGGCATGGGGACTGGGAAGTGGCTGGAGTGTCTCCTTGCCCTGCTCCATCCTCAAAGGGAAATACTTGAGCCACTCTGGGCCCTGTAGGGAGGCGTGTGAGGAACGTTCCAAGAATCCCAGGGTAAGCAAGCCCAGGCCTCGGTTCCCAGGCATGGTCTGTGGTCAGAGACAGAAAGGGACTTATCTGAGGACACACAGCAAAAGCACAGGTTCTCCCCTTGGCCTGTGGGACCCCTGGGAGACAACGCATCTTGGGAGTTCCTCCAGACCTCACCCTGGGCTCCCCTGGGGCTCTGGCCCTGGGCAGGTGGATGAGGGGAGGTTCAGGAGAGCTGTGTGCTGGCCTGGGGGTGGGGGTGGGGAGATAGAGTAGGGCAGGCTGGGCTCCTGTGCCAAATTCATCCCAGACTGAAAAACACCCTCCGGAAAAAAGCAGCCCAAATCATCATCTCATGTGTTTCAAAAATTCTGGCATTTTCCCCCTCAAAATCTGTCCTAGTTATGCTTGAGATCTCCTGACCCCAGAATACTTTTATTTATGACAGAAAATTCATCTCCATGGCAACGCCTTAGGAAGCTGCAGCCTCGAGATTATAACTTCCCAACCAATGAAGACAATAAATGGATTTTTCACAAAACAGCTAAGAGTGAGTCTGGCATGAACAGGCCTCTCTCTGCAGTCTAGGGAGGGAGGATTAGGGATGTGAAGGGTGAGGGGACAGGACGAGGAACCTTGTGTGTGGGGGGAACAAAGCCCACCAAGGTTGTGGGTCTGGGAGAGGAAGGCTTGCATCGATCTTGTCTGGCTTTTAAAGAGCAGTCAGCACTTAACCCCTTCCTCCTGACCAAACATGACCCCGGGCTGCCCCTGAGGCCCCTGAGCAAGTATCCTGTGTCAATCCTGGGCAGGGCCCCTGCACACCTCAGAGTCTGGCTTTCCCAGCCACCTGCCAAAGCCTACATTGTGCTTCATCACCTCTCCTGAGAAATGGGCATGGAGCATGGAGGAGGTCTGCTGT
>NW_007741859.1:0-5910 GCF_000696425.1 Galeopterus variegatus | reverse complement strand
AAGGAAGGATGTCTTATTTGTCTTTGTGGTAGATTTTCAGAGCCTAGTACAGAGCCTTGCATGGGGTCGGTGTCCAAATATCATTTAACATTTCATCAAAGAATGTCTATGGACGGCAGATAAGTACACGAAAAGATATTCTGCCATTAGGGAGATGCGAACAAAACGGGGTCGGTGTCCAAATATCATTTAACATTTCATCAAAGAAGGTCTATGGACGGCAGATAAGTACACGAAAAGATATTCTGCCATTAGGGAGATGCGAACAAAAACCACCATGAGGCACCACTGCACAGCTATCAGAATGACGACAATAAAAAATACTGACACTACCAAATCCTCCCTCCCCCCCCCCTTCCTTCCTTCCTTCTTTCCTTCCCTCCGTTGTAAAAGCTCTTGGATAACCTGGGCCTTCCATGACCCTGCAGGGTGGTGTCCAGCGGAAAGGCCAGCATGACCCAGAGGAGGCAAAGACTTCCCACCTGGGGTGAGATTTGTGCGTGAGAGATCCAGACCCTCATCTCCAGAAGAATGTAGGGAAAACCACAAGGAACATTCTGATTTAGAGCCACAGAGGTCGATGCTGAGCCCTTGGAGCACATAAGTCATCATCTGTTTCAGCAAACCCATGTCACAGAAGAGAGAAGTCAGGCCGGGAGGACGGTGAATGAATTGCTCGGGCCACACAGCAGGTCCAGGCCTGGGGAGTGTCCAGTCCTCACTCCCAGACTGAGCCGTGTCCACTGGTCCCTGGGCCACTCTCTTCCCAGCATACAAGATGTGAGGGCATCACCTGCTGTGGTCTCAGCGTGGGACGCCAGCCCATCCACTGAGCTGCCTTTCACTTGAACGTCTTGGGCCACCGAAAGGAACCTGTGGTTTGTGCCTGTAAAGCCTCATTTCTCAGCTCACAGCCCCTCAGGTGAAACAGCCTCATTTTAGGAGGAAACCCAATTTATTTTTGCGCATGTTTGGTAGGATGGATTCCAAAGACATGAATAATTCATCTCTCTACTTGCTCTATTCCTCAGATATTTTGGGGTCGGGAGAAATGGCTGAATAAATTTTGTGTTGTAATGTGATAAAATCAACAACGCTATGGTGCTTTAGTCTCCCTCCCCCCAATCATGACAAATGCTTGACAGTGGCCGTGGCAGGGGGTGGGGGACAAAGAGCCTCCCCTGGCACCTGGAGTGGCCGGTGGGGCACCTGAGACAGAGCCCCCAGGGGAGGAAGCTGCAGAAACACGCAGGTGGCGGCGCAGACCAGATTCCACGGAAACAGCTCCACTCGTTCCTGGTTTTCTTACAAACCCACAGTGGCCGTTGGTGTTACTCTTCTAAAAGAACCATGGAGAGGCTTAAGGTGCTTCCTGTCGTCCTCTGAGTGCTTGGACTGCAAACCGTGAAAGCTCTTGTATCGGTATCATTGGGGTTCCGAGGGAAGGCAGACGCGTGCCGATCAATGAAGGTGGCAGGTTTGTTAGGAAGACCTGAAATTCCTAACAAACTGTGCGGGACAGGTGACCCAGGCTCTGGGATGGATACACTGCCTCTGCGTCCGGCTGGGCCAAGGGCTGAGAAGGTTAAGATGGACCATGGATGTTATATCAGTCTCCTAGGGCTGTTGTTACAACACCACAGACTGGGAGACTTAAACCACAGAAACCAGTTCTCTCGCAGTTCTGGAGGCTAGAAGTCTGGGATCAAGGTCTCAGCAGGGCTGGTTCCTACTGAGGGTTGGGAGGGAGGATCTGTTCCTGGCCCTTGGCTTGTAGATGGCTGTGTCTCCCTGTGTCTCTTTGCATGATCTTCTCTCTATGTCTGTCTCTGTGTCCAAATTTCTCCTTTTTATGAGGACACCAGTCATATTGGGTTAGGGCCCACTCCAGTGATCTTGTCTTAACTTGATTCCATCTGCAAAGGTCCTGTCTCCAAATAAGATTAAATTCTAGATACTGGGGCTTAGGACTTTGATGTATGAATTTTGGGGGCCACAAAAATTGTGAAGTGGGGGAGATCAGAGTCATGCTGGAACCCTCTAGAACATTCTGTAACCACCCCATCTCTCTCTTGCCACCTCCCATCTAAGTGAGGGGCCACCTGCAGGATGAGCCATGGCCCTTCACTGTGGAGCACACATGCATTGACCTAGGACTTGGAAGAGCTGAAGGGCGAGGTCTGGCAGGAGTTGGAGGAGCTGGTTGCTCTCCCACACCACCCAAGTGACCAGCAGATCACCAGGTGAGGCCCACACTGGTTACCAGATGACGACGTGGTGGCTCCTTCTCCCAAGCCCAAGCCATGTTCTCCTGCGGCCAACCCTGATGCAAGACCACACCAGGAAGGGGCTTCTGAGAAACAGTTCCGGTTTTGCTACTTTGTCACAGCACATGGATGCCATGTTTTCCTTACCGAGGGCATGCAAATTCCTGTGCATCTTGACTCTTCTACTGGATCTCAGGTGACCCAATGGAGCTGCATCCTTTCTAACCTCACTGAGAAACCTCAGCAAAGCAAGGGCCAGAGCATTTTATCCTGAAGCTTCTGGAAGAGTTAAGGGTCCAGTATCACATCGTTGACCTGGTTGTATCAGTTGGGGCTTTTGGTTGCAAACCGTGGAAGTAGATGAAGCTGATGTTGTGGAAAAAGGAATGACTTGTGGGAAGGCTGGAGATGCAGCAGAACTATGTGATGCCACCAGGGACGAGTCACACTTCTGGGAAATCTGTTAGGACAATGCTTTCAGTGCCTTGCACGGGGTCGATGTCCAAATATCATTTAACATTTCATCAAAGAAGGTCTATGGATGGCAGATAAGTACATGAAAGATATTCTGCCATTAGGGAGATGCGAACTCTGCTGCTGGTGCTGTGAATGATTTCTAAAGTGTCCCTATTGCCTTTGTCCGACCCTGGGAAGAATCGTGTGATTGCGCATTGCAGAGAGAGGGATGCTCCTCATCTGGGACAGAGGCCAAGACCCCGAAAACCCACCCCGGAAATCTACACCTGTGTGGTAGACCTTGCACCTTCCCTGCCACGCTGTGCTTCCTGGCCTCAGCATGGCCATGTCAGTGGGCTCCAGCCAATGGGACATGGGTAGAAGTGATGTATGTGATTTTTCCAGGCCTGGCCCCTAAAACTGTCCCCAACCTTGCCCCTTGCTGGCTGAATGGAGAGAATTCTGAGGAACCAGAGACAGCAAGCCTGTAGTCAGATGGAGCCTGGATCCCTGCATGATCATGTGGACTGCTGCCCACAGAACAGCCATGCTGGGCTTTATGTGAGTGAGAAACAAACTCTTCTGTCCCTGAGATTTTGGGGGTTTATGAGAGCAGCTAGAGTTACTTACTTTGACAAATAAAACTTTGTGAGCTAGCTAAGGGCAGAATCCATTTCATGGATGAAGAATCTGGCAATATGACAATTCTTGTTTTCAAGAAATATCACACAGCTAATTAGTTGGGAAGGCGATACCTAATCCTCAGGGTGCTGGAGCGTGGGCAGGAGGGAGGAGACGGTGAGGAGCCCTGAAGCCGCCGGCAGCCTGTACAGCCTTCTGTCCTGGATTTTTCCAGCAAACCCTGGGATTGCCCTGGAAAGGACAGAACCTACATTTTTGGATTCCAAATCCTGTGCTCTACTGACAGGAGGGTTTCTTTAGAAAAATCAATGTTTTTCTTATTACAAAAGAAATTCATATTCACTTTGGAGAGAATAGCACAAAGGGAAAAAGACAAGTTTCCTATAATGCTTCCACCCAGAAATCACTATTGTAAATATTTTGGGGCATTTTCTTCCAGTCTTTTTTCCATGTTTGTCTCTGTGTCTCTATGTCTGTTTCAGACATTGCTGGTTCACCCTGAAGTCCTACACCCTCCTCCTTGCTTGCTGACAGACTCCTGATGCCCCGTTCAAGGAAGGACCTGCTGTCCTGGCTGCTGTCTGGTATTAGCACCTTCGGGGACTGCCTCAGCTGTAGAGAGCTTCCACCCTTCTTAGGGCAGGGGTGTACAGCCCAGCTATTCTGTCCTATGTGAGACACCTCTGACCACTCTTAGCTCCAGGGCTTCTTGTGGTCAGGCCACACCACAGCCCAACTTCTCCTCTTCCCACATGGCTTCCTTCTCTCCCCTCCACAGGTGTCAATCAGGGGCACCTCCTAACAAACCTCCTGTAACCCTTCTTAGGGCAGGGGTGTACAGACCAGCTATTCTGTCCTATGTGAGACACTTCTGACCACTCTTAGCTCCAGGGCTTCTTGTGGTCAGGCCACACCACAGCCCAACTTCTCCTCTTCCCACCTGGCTTCCTTCTCTCCCCTCCACAGGTGTCAATCAGGGGCACCTCCTAACAAACCTCCTGTATGCTGAGCTCCATCTCAGAGTCTGCCTGGGATGTGCTCAGGCAGCCTGGGCACCTGCATAGCCCTATGGAGTAAATGCTGGGCAGTCCAAAGAAGCAATCACAGTAATTTTCCTTGTCTGCCACTGACTCAGATGTGGGCAAGAGATAATTCTGGCAATGGGACTAACAGGAAAACTGCTGAGGCCTCCTGGGATCTTCTTCCTGGCTCTTAGAAAAAGCACAAGGCAGGGGTGCTTGCAGAGATTGGTGGATGCGGATGTGATGTCCGGAGCTGTGGCAGTCAGAGTCATATTGCAATCATGAGGGATAATTCTGAGGTTTGAGGCCAAGTAAGGATGTCAGAGTAGAGTGAAGGGGGGATCCCAACTCCTGTAAGGTCAGATAATCACTGAATGCACCGACCTGAACTTCTTGTCATGTGACATAACGATACACTGCCTTAGTTTAAGGCCACTGCGAGATGGCTCTTCCACACTTGCAGCCTGAAGCAGCCTGACTGATTCATAACTTCTGTGTGCATATGCATGTGCTTGTGTTTTAAGTTTTCCCTTTTTAACATCAAAATGGGGCCAAAGGTTGCCCCTGGTGCACAGAGAAGGTTGGGAAAAGGCAGATTGAGGAGAAGAGGTATCAGAATAAGGGGGCCAGAGAACCTATGGTTAGTTCCTGAACCCCCAGGGCAGGGCGCCTTTGAGTGGTGTCCCTTCCTTGTCACCAAGGGATAGTCCCAGGGTGGGCCCCATGGCTGGTCACCAACTGTAGGGTACCTACCCCCCAGAACTCCCACGCTATCTCTGTGGGCTGCCAGCGCCCTAAGTTAGCATGAGGCCCGAGGGGTCAGTGCTCTGGCCGACAGACTCTTTCCCACAGAACTTTGAGGAGGGACTGAGTCAGCAGAGCTATTTTTGATGTTTTCAGTCACTGAAGTCACTATCCTAATTTGTACGACATAGTTTACGCTACTTGGAAACTTGAGCCTGTCCCGGGAGTCCCTGGGGAGCTTCCAGGACAGATTTTGCAGCAGCCCTCTGGCCTTCCTCCTCTCTGAGGGAGGAATACAGGCCCTGGCACCCGCTCCAGTGCGACTGCCTTCCGAAGCTTCCTGGGAAGTCAGCTGCCCCTCTGTTGGGCTCCCTTCCATTCCAGCCACCCAGAAAGCCCCTGGAGGACCGGCAGGAGCAGTGAGGTCCCTAGAATTAAACCCCGTGCTGAGCTGGCCAGGCTGCCAGGAAGGACAAACGGCTCAGGCAACGGGCTCCCCAGTGTTGCTCAATATGGGAGCACCGCATGATTGATGCAGCTCTCGGGGGCTGCTGGGTGAAGGTGGGCCCAAAGCTCCTCTGTCCTCCCTTCTTGCATACCTGTCCTTGTCTTGGAGACCTGAGATGTCCCATTAGATCCTGGCCATCAACAGTCCAGCCCCCTCCCAGGCCAGCTTGGAAAGGTGAAGGGGAGGAGGAGAAGGTGGCAGGAGAGCCTCCCCTCCCCCCTTGCACAGATGAGAAAATGGGGGCTTAGATGGGTGAACAGCCTGACCCTGG
>NW_007741858.1:0-23733 GCF_000696425.1 Galeopterus variegatus | reverse complement strand
GAGAAAATCATGTTAAGTAAAAAAAAGCCAGGCATAGAAAAAGAAATACCGTATGTCCTCAATCATATGTCTGAGCAAAAAAAATAAAAAAATAAAAAAAGAACTAAAGAAAGATAAAACAATCATAATAATACATTGAACTTTCAAAAGAAGAGGACAAAACAGGTTACCAGAAGTGGGAAAGGGGAGGGGAGTAAGGGAGATATTGGTAAAGGGCCATGAAAATTGATCGAAATGGGTAATGATGAATATACTAATTATCCAGACTTGAACATCACATATTGCACGCAGGCATTGATATTCAATGCTGTAACTCACAGATACATTCCATGAACTAATTTCCAATAAAAAATAAATAAAATGATTTTAAAAATTGCTAATGTGCATGGTAGTCAAAGATGCAAATACTAGAAACAGGAGATTCCCTGGTTTTCTTCCAGAAACGAATTTATAAGCTGCATAACCATGTGGTCCTCCGACCTGTCTGGGAAGCCCAGGGGTGGGGGTGCTGATGCTCTCAGCTGCCTGCAGCACCTCTCCCAGAGATCCTCCAGTCCTTACTGCTGTCCATGTGTTAGGCTGCTGGCACTGATGGATAGTATCGAATCTTCCTCTTTTGACTTCCAGATCTCAGGACCCTTGTTAACAGCTCTACAGGAAACCAGGCAAGAAAAAGGGTTTCTGGCAAATGTACCTCCAGAATGACAGTGATGATGGGAATCAGCAGCTGGCAATCAAGTGTGCTCACTACTCATCTAGTTTTATTCTTCTGCGTATCAATCTCCAGTGTTCCCAGCACCATTTATTGAAAAGACTGTCCTTTCCCCAATCAATCCTCGTTGCCTTTATAAATAATTAGCTGGCTGTAAATACATTGCTTTATTTCTATGTTTTCTATTCTGTTCCATTGGTCTGTGCATCTGTTTTTATACCAGTATCTTGTTGTTTTGGTAACTACAGCTTTATAATATATTTTGAAGTCACGTGGTGTGATGCCTCCAGCTTTGTTCCTTTTGGTTGTCATTGTTTTGGCTCTTAGGGGATTTTTCAGGTAGCACACACATTTTAGGATTGTTTTTCCTACTTCTGTGAAGAATGTCATAGGTATTTTGATAGGGATTCCATTGAATCTGTAGATCACTTTTGGTTATATGGTCATTTTGACAATAATATTTTTTTCCAAACCATGAACATGGAGTTTCTTTCCATTTCATTGTGTCCTCTTGATGTTTTAACAAGTCGCAGTTGGCATTGTCAGGTTAGCTCAGTTCGTTAGAGGGCATTGTTATAACACCCAGGTCAAGGGCTTGGATCCCCTTAATGGACAGCTGCAAAAAGTAAATAAATAAATAAAATTCAAAAAAAATAAATAAATTTAAAAAGTTTGGGAAACTGTGCAGTGGTAATGGAAAGGCACAAGGGGTAGAAATCAGCCCTGTACCTGTGAAAACAGATGAATGATTTTTTTAAAAAATCACTTTTTCTAGTACTCATGTTGGGCATCACTATGCAGAGCTTTCATGCAGGAGAGCTGTGGGAAATAAGGTTGAATGGTTGGGAGGTTAAGAATATAGAGGTTCCCAAACCAAGAATTAGATGAAATCCATTTAGAGAATTGATATAAAGGAGACCTATGCCTTTAGATAATGATTTGTCTGTGAGTGACATTTATTTGAAAAACCACAGTGTCCTCTTAGTGCATCTATAGTAAATTACTTGGCCTTATAATGGTAAAAAGGATGCTATTGTGCTATTATAAAATGCTTTGGAGTAACTTTAACATGCTCTGCAGAAACTGGTATTTTATTTATTCATTTATTTTTAATTTGAAACAGTTTTATACTTATGGAAAGGTTCTATGTACAGTACAATGTACTACTTTTTACTCCTGAATCATTTGGGTATAAGATAATGAAGAACAGCCCCGTTCTGTAAGACTTTACTATTTGTTTCCTACAGACAAGACATGCTCTTACATAGCAACAATACTACTGTGGAATCACCAAATCATTATTAATACCTCACTACTCTTAGTACTCAGGTTTATTTACAGTTTTGATAATTGTCACAATAATGTTTTATTTTTTGTAATAAATGACCCAGTCCATATCCACTTGTTGCCTTTACTGGCCCATGTCTCTTTACTTTCCTTCAGTCTGGACCAGTTCTTCAGTTTTTCCTTGTGTTTATCTTCTTGTCACATTTGAATACTACTTATCTGTTATTTTGTAGAATGTCTTTCAGTATGTATTTGGTTGAATTTACCTCCTGATTGAGTTCTGCTCAGGCATATCCAGAGCGACACTGTGTACTTACTGCATCCTATCAGGCAGGGCATGATTTCAATCTGTCCCAGGACAATGGCATTCAATTTGAACATGGATGAAAGTGGTTTCTGCCAGACTACACCCCTGTACTTTAAGTCTTTTTTTTTAATTTGAGAATTTATAGAAAAGTATTTTGTTGCATTATGAACATCCACTTCATATTCAACAAGTGGACTTATGTATTCATAGTTACTTCAATGGGTTATAATATGTTACTATTATTACTTACTTTTATAGTTAACATTCCACAGATTTGTCCAATCTATACCTTGTTCAAGCTGGATTCTAATACATGCTGCTTCAACCTCATCATTCTCTATGCACTTCCCTAGTTTATGCCAAAAATTGATCAAGGCTTCTCTTGGATTTTTCCTATCATAAACTTGAAATAAGTCATTTATCCAAGAATTACTGATTCCTTTAAGTGGAGATTGGTATTCAAGTAAACTATATTTGGTCACTAAAATTGTTTATTAGGATGGATGTGTCATTGCTCCGTGGAAAGTGAGCTAGTATCTATCTATCTATTCACATACATTTTTATCTATATCTATAAAATACTATGAATTTACATTGATATCTCTAATTACAATAAAAATTCACAGATTATTCTGGTACTATTTCTTTTTATATTTGCAACTTTTTCCAAATACTGAAAAAGTTGTCACAAATTATCTTCACTGAATTTACTTATTTGATCGATTTCTCCATGTAAAACCAGCCTGCTGCTGCCCTTGCCACCTACACTCTCATTGAAGATGAATTTTTTTCACACACATTAAACCTGCATTAGCCATTAAACCCCTTGCTTGCCCCTTAGTGGAAAGAGTGTGTCCCGAGATCCTACACCCCAATGTGGGCACACTTCATGTAAGGCCCTAGGTAGCAAGCTGACATGGTTCTTGTTATCTTATGGGAATTACACCAGCAAAAGCTGCTTCCCATTCGCCTGTCTCCCCCTTCTCCCTCTCCTTGAAATCTGAACTTTGAATGAAACCAGGACCCTGAGAACTTTGTAAAGGAAGAATTTACACTTTTACTTTGCTGATAAGTAGTTAGCCCTGAACTTTCAAAGCACCATGGCAACAGAAAGTGTTTTATAAACAGCTTTATACCAGACATAACTGGCTTAATCTGTATAATATGTTGTTTTTACTGGCTTATAAAAAGAACCCAAAATAAACTAAGGGGCTTCTCAGGACAGCAGCTTGGGAAAAGCCCTCATGATTTCATAAGTGTGTCAGTTCCCTACCATCTCCCCTCGGGTACCAGTCCTCTACAACTGCACCGTAGCTTCAACACTGCAGGGTGGACTTATCTCTCCACCCTACACATGAATGCCCTTTCCATACTGTGTGGGCTCCAACACCCTAGCTTTCTCCTTCACCATGTTGCACCTTCACTATGTATTTTCTCTGGGTCCTGCTTGGGTCAAATGCCCTAAATCCAGCAATTAAGAACTGCTTTGTTTTACAAACTAGAAGAAATTGGTGATGTAGAAATATGGAAGTTTATGGAGTAACCCAACAACTCAGAAAACATCTGTCATGGAACTGTGTAATGGCACAAGGAACTAGAGCAGTAGCTGAGTTTTTTTCAGATTTGGAGAGAGAATATCCCTGCTGTTGGATGGCCTAGATGGATAAAAAGACAATCAGAACTGTGGTATAAAAAGACAATCAGAACTGGCGAAAAAGAATCACTTATCTGGAGATGACAGGTTAGCGATGGCATATACCCTCCTTGCAAATCATGATGCTATATTTCAGATATATTTTTAACATTTTTTGTTTTTCTATCTTCCTTTCTTTAAATAAAATAAATAAATAAATCTACTACCTATCAATTTATTATTCTTATACCTTATTGCTTCTCTAGTTTGTAGTGCTGATGATGTACCACATCAAGGACTTTATGGAATTAGCTCAAAAGAACATCTCTGGCTTCCATAAAGTCCCACATGTAGCAATGAGAGTTTTTCAAATTTCTTGTAGTTTCTAGAGATGTGTTTCTCTGAAAAGCCCTTCCTCTGAGGAAAAGTGAAGGAGAAAAGTAGGTCATGAACCATAAAGACAGCAGAATAACACTCTACCCACAGGACAGCAGAATAATTCTGTTCCATGGCCCCCAGTGAGAAATACATTCTCTGTAGGCAAATTTGTGCTGCTGTAGTCAGTCCTGGGACACCTGGCCCTGTGCTGAGTTATTTAGATCAGTCATGTTTGCAGCTGTGCAGATTTGCATGTGCCTAGACCACAGCCCAGTGTCCTGAAGATTTATTCACAGGCTAGTCATAGCCTGTTGAGAGCTAGTCCAAGTGAGCACACACCATAGACATGGGTGCCTCTGCTCAGATCCTCGGGGTCCTGCTGCTCTGGTTCCCAGGTAAGTAGGGAGAATGATAGGAATTTACTCATTCTGTGAGGTCAGTACTGGCTAGCTCTTCAGGGAGGTCCCCTTGTAACATGATTAATTGTGTGGATGTTTGTCTTTATGTTTCCAATATCAGGTGCCAGATGTGACATCCAGATGACACAGTCTCCATCCTCCCTGTCTGCATCTCTAGGAGACACAGTCACCATTACTTGCCAGGCTAGTCAGGGCATTAGCAATTACTTAGCCTGGTATCAGCAAAAACCAGGGAAAGCTCCTAAGCTCCTGATCTATTATGCGTCTAGTTTGCAAAGTGGGATCCCCTCAAGGTTCAGTGGCAGTGGATCTGGGACAGATTTCACTCTCCCCATCAGCAGCCTGGAGGCTGATGATGTTGGAACTTATTACTGTCAACAGCATTATAGTAGACCTCTCACAGTGTTACAAGCCTGAACATAAACCCCCAGAGAAGCAGAAGTGTGAGGCTGGGCTGCCCCAGCTGCTCCTCCTGGTGCCTCCATCTGCTGAGAGCATTTCTAAAATGCAGCTGGTCTCTGAGGGTCATGAGAAGGTTTGGTAGAAGGGGCAGGGAGGCTTCTCTACAAATTTTCTTTCCCTCTTCTCAGCCCTAGCAGCACAGACTTGACAATACATCTCCTGACTTAAAGAAGGGCAGAGATGATAGCCTCAGTGTGAGATCATGGAACAAAGAAGAAGCAACTTTTGGTATTTCAAACAGAAATTTTTTTTAATACTAGGAATTGTGGGCCAAACCCCAACTTTTCAAAGTCAAGGTGGTATGATAGTTAGAGAAGCAGATGCTAGAAATGGGGGGGATTCTTTGGTGTTTCCTTAGAATCTCAAGTGCATCTGTCAGTAAAGATACAGACTGCCTAACCATGTGGTGCTCAGACCTGACTGTGAAGCCCAGAGGTGGGGGTGCAGATGCTCTCAGCTGCCTGCAGCACCTCTGTAGGTGACTCTCCAGTCCTCACCCCCACCCACGTGTCTGCCTGCATGTCCAGTGGTGAGTGATGAATCCTCCTCTTCTGATTTCCAGATGTCAGGGAGGACCCCTCATTGAGCAAGTCCAGGAAATAAGAAAGAGAATAAGAGTTTGAGAAATGTGCTTTCAGAAGTGATGATGATGACAGGGAGTTAAGGCCATGCTGCTGAGTATAGTAACTATACTCTTAACTTTAAGAATTTTGTCGTTTAGGACATGGCCCCAAGATACTTGTGGAGGTGCTTCTATGTATTTTCAGCAAGGTAGGATCACAGCAAGAAAACTTCATTATATCATAGGGGAATAGAAAAAGAGGAAATTGCAATAAATACACAACTATTATTTGACAAACAAATGAAAATCTTTCTCAACAAAAATAAAAACAAATACAACTAAGCACTGATGTAACATTATTTCCTTCCTGTTAAGAATCCATCTGGATTTCAACAGCATCATCAGCATCACAGAGAGCGTATTACAGATGCAAAGCAGCAGATTCACCTGAGACACACTGAATGAAAATCTTCTTTTTAGTGAGCCTCGTGTTAAAAAAAGGACACCCATATTTACTTCCTAATTAATGAAAAACTATATTTCAAAATGTTTTTAAGATTGTGAAGGTTAAAATACATAACATTTGTCAACAGCATGATCAAATATTTGCCTTATTGTGCAGCTCGCTTTGAGGATTCTGTTCACTCCTGTTACTCCTTGTGAGAATGTCGTGCCCTGAGTAGTCACTGTCCTTCAGCCTTGGCCTCAGATCACATACAATCCACAGACTGGAGAAGAGCTCAGTGCCTGCTGCAGAGGCCCCCAGCTGAGCCGCACCTGCATCAGCCAGTCCCTGTTAACATGAACGTCAATGAACATGAAAATAAATTCTCAGTGTTATAAAGCAGTGAGTTTTAAGTGGTTTGTTACCAATCATTATTGTGCATATTCTGGTCAATACAATATATCCATATCTACATATATAGATAAATATATTTTATGAAACTGTATGAACTCAATTTGAATGCTTAGTAAACCATTCATGAAGATATTAAGAAGAGATTAAAACTAAATGATGTTTGAGTAAAAGAGTAAATTTACATAATTTGTGGGTAATTCACATAAACATTTACACATAAAGGTTCATATATATTCATTTGATACATATATCTACATATATTTATGTCTAAAGAAGGCTTCAAGTGCAGGCTAATCTAGATGTTTCCTTCTGTTTCTGGACTTGGAGACACTTTTTTGCCTTGATATTTGTCAGCTGATTTATGCTGGACTGATGATGTCACACCACTGTCATAGTCAAAGATGCTCTGGAAGAATGGAAGTCACAAAAGTGGGGAATTTCCAAGGGTTACATCTGGTGGTCACTGCTCTAGATTGGATGTCCCTCCAAACTCACTGAGATTTGGTCCCCACCGTGTCAGTGTTAAGAGGATGGGAAATCCTATTATGGTAATTGAAAGGTGGGACCTTGAAGAGGTGATTAGATTGTGAGGATCATGCCCTAGTAAATGGTTTAATAAGTTAATGGTCTAAAGGTGTTCATGGGTGTGGTTCTGAGGACTTTAAAAGGACAGCACATAAAGAGCTCTCTCTCTCTCTCTCTCTTTTACAAATTACCCAGTTTCAGGTATTTTGTCATAAGCAATAAAGACAGACTGATACAGTGACTTTTCAAGTAGAGATTGGCAATTCAATGACATTGACTGCTGGTTTTGACAGAGTAGCAGGCCATTGAAGGAACACACCTGAAGGATGGGAGGCAAAGTTGTTTTGGAAAATCTATGACTGGACATTTCAAAATGTGCCATGGTTGAATATAATGGCTTTCCAAGCTGATACACATCAAAAGGCCATTATATAGCAGGGCTATATATGTAATTGATATGATCCAACACATAAACTTCACTCAGTCACTTTCTCAATATGGTCCATGCTTATGCTCAATAATATGCTTTTCAGCTGACATATGACCACTGGCACTTCTGGGCATCCAGCTTGACAAAAGAATAACCAAACCAGAACCCTTGATACAGTACCACACATCAGGGATCAGACTAATAACTAGCGTCCATTGGATTACAGTGAACATGCACGTCTGTACAGTTCCTCCCCCAGTGTTATATTCCTAAGCATAAACCTTCCTCATAAGATGGTTGTGTAGAGAAAATCTTTGGTTCCAGCAGCTGCACTCTCCCCTATGGTCTGTTCAGAGGTATGGGGTGTACTTCTAGGAACATTTTCCAGGGCTCAAACATCCTGCCAGGGACTTCATTCACTCTCCAATGCTTGCGTTCTTGAAAACACAAAATCCTCAAAACTTGATTAATTCTAATGTGACACTTCTAAATCAGGCCTGTCAAATAATTCATCCCCAACATGGTCTTTGAATCTCTTCTCTAGAGGAGGTGTTATTAAAGGCAGAGAACTACAAAACAAATACCTACATCCAAGTGGATAATAGTAATAATAATAACAATGACAGCAACAACAGAAACATCATCAACAGCCATTTACCATTTACTGAAGTCTGGAAGACCTATGTGTGTTGATTACTGCACTAATGGTTTAATGATCTAGTGCAATTAATCCCATATTAATCCTCTGTGGGTGAGAAATTAGAGGCTCTCATTGCTTAGCTTGCTTTAGGTTCCAGTGCTTATTGGGGAGAATATGGAAACGGACTCTGATACTCTGACTCCATAATTCCTACTCAGATGTAAGTGAAGTATATTCTATATATAAAGTGAATTATGAAGTGTGCAGGTGGATGAATACAATCATATATATTTCCCCCTTCGACCTCTATGTGGATAAAGACATACACTCTCCCCAACTTCCTGTATCCTCCCAAAGCTCCTTTCTTGTCAATTCCATGTTCTGTCCACTATGTCCTAAGTCCTCCACTGTTCTTTTTTTTATTATTATTAATATTCATCAATTTTCTCACTTGTTGAGCTTTATATAAATGGAATCATTTATTATCTACACTTTGGTGTCTCACTTCTATTGATTCACTTTTTTATCTAATCTTTGAGGTCTCACTTCTTTTGATTAACTTTTTAAAAGTTTTATCTATGTTGTTTTGCAGATGTAATTTATTCCCTTTTTATTTAGAATAATTCTTGAATATTTGAATTCTTGAATATTCTTTACTTAGAATATTCTATGAATATACTATGATTTATATATTTTCACTAGTTGCTACCAAGACGGTAGAGGAACTGGGGAGATAACTCTGAGAAATAATCTGATAAGATGGTAAATAGGACTGAGGTCTGCACAACAGATGACTGTTGATTTTTTAAGATAACCTACACATGCAGATATTTTCCCTTTATCATTTCAACACTTTGTTCCATGTATAGAAAAGCACATTTCAACCTACTTATCTAAGATATTCAAATTTTAATACCTACATATGCATCTAAAATTCATGTTTTGCGTGAAATATCTGGTTATTTAAATATTTTATTGATAGGTTTTGAACATAACCAGTGCCGTTTTAGACAGGGCCAAGCACAAAATGACAGCCAGCCCTCCCCCCCTTTTCCTTACAGCAAGCCTCGTGACTTCTGCAAAATAGAAACAATTTTGGTTTTCGCATAGGTGCAATTTTCCACCCTGATTGCATCAGCCAGGTGGAGCTTCTGCACTAGCCTAATGCTTCTCCTTGATCGCATCAGCCAGTCCTGGCACCCTATAACCTATATAAGCTCTCCCACCCCAATGCCTGGTGCTTCTTTCCACTTTGAGGGCAGCCCCGGCTGCTGCTTTCCATTTTGAGTGCAGCCCAGCAGATTCTTTTCCTTTAATAAAGCTTGATCAGTACCTGGCGTTTCGGCTCACTTTCTTTCATTTTGATGCTGAAACCCAGAAAGGGTCCTTGCCGGGACATTTGGATGATCCCCTTTCTTGGGTTGATTGGCTCCCAGCCACCCTTCCCAGACTTGCTGGACCGGGTACCTCCAGGACTCTCTCCTCTTGCTGCTTCAAGACCAACACCTCCAACATAGACCTGAATTTAGGGTGAGTCAGTAGGTCAGCCCTACTTCTATGGGGTCAGCTGACTACTTTCTATGACTACTGTCTACTTCTTGAAGACAAGGCACCTGGCTGAGGGAACCCCTCTCATGCCCCCCAGCTATTAGTGGATGCTCTTCCAGCTGGTCGGTGGCTCCTCTCTTGAAAAGAAGGTGCACACCAATGAGGACGCTCCTTGGTGTTACCCTTCTTCTACTGGGACTGATCACCTCCTTTCTCACCCTCTAAATGGGATCCTCACAAGCAAACCTCCACATTCTACACCTCTGGGCTGTCTCCTGGCTGATTTACAATCTCTTGGCCTCCAGAGAAAACTTGTCATCACCCTTCTTCTACTAGGATTACTCATTTCCTTTCTCACCCTGCACATGGGATCCTGATGATCCAAACTGCCACACTCTATGTCCCTAGACTGCCTCCTGGCCAATTTACAATCTCTTTGACTCCAGGGAGACATTAAACCCAAACGTCTCATTTTCTACTGCAATCAAGTTTAGCCTAAGTACAAACTAGACAATAGATCCCAGTGGCCAGAAAATGGCACTTTTGATTTGGATACTCTCAAAGACCTAGACAACTTTTGTCACTGAAGCAGCAAAGCTGGAGAGATTCCTTATGTTCAAGTCTTCTTCTATCTCTGATCGCATTTTTCTCTCTGTCAAAACTGTCTTACATCTCAAATTCTCCTAGCCTATGCCGGATTCTCCCATTCCAAACTCAGATCAATCTTTTGATCCATCTGACCACTCTGCTCCCCGACCACCTCCTTATGCTCCAGATCCTTCACCAGCCCCATCACCTTTTTCCTCTCTTCCCCTTACCTGGTCTCAAGATGCTCATCCTCAGCCACCCAACGCCTTTCCTTCTCCCCCTTCATGAGGTGACAACCCTGCCTCAGTTCCAGCTCCTTTATACCCCCTCTGTGAAGTGGCTGGGACAGTGGGAATTATCAAGGTCCATATCCCCTTTTTTCTTTGTGATCTCTCCCAAATCGAAAAATGACAGGGATCTTTCCAGTCCAACCTGAACACATATCTTAAGGAATTCAGATATCTCACCCAGTCTTATGATCTCACCTGGCATGATATTTTTATAATTCTCACTACTACTTTGTCTCCTGAGGACAGGGAACAGGTCTGGATAATGGCCCAACAAAAGGCAGATGAGCTACATGCTCAAAATAAAAGAGGGCCTATGGGAGTCATTGCAGTCCTTCACACCAACCCAAATTGGGACTGCCAGGCTGGCCACACGGATTGGGATCTCCAGGATAACATGATCACACACCTGATTTGTGTCCTCCAAAAGGCTAATCACAAGTCAGTCAATTATGACAAGCTTAGAGAAATCACACAGAGATCCACTGAATATCCCAGTGAGTTCCTAACCCACCTCTCTGAGGCTTTACATAAACACACACATATAGACCCAAACTCCCCTGCAGGCATCACCCTCTTACACTCACTTTATTACCCAATAAGCCCCTGATATTTGAAAAAAACTAAAAAATCTTGAGGATGGTCCAAATATGACTCAATTGGACCTCCTCAATGAAGCTTTCAAGGTTTTTAACAATAGAGAGGAGGAGGAGAAGAAGGATCGATACAAAAGAGATCAGGCCATATACCAATTCCTGGCTAATGCCATAGAGGCTCGCATACCCCAAAGCCAATTGCCCCAAGGGGCAAGCCACCAGGGAACTGCTTCAAGTGCAGTCAACTGGGCCACTGAGCATGGGCCTGTCTTCACTGCAAACAGCCAGGTCACTGGGGAGTTGACTGTTCCACTCAAAAGAGAGGGAGTGGCCCAGTCCCTAATCCACAACATTTACCTCCACAGCCATCCCTACCAGAGCTTCTTGGCTTTGCCCAAGAGGAGGACTGATGATGCCCAAGGCCCAAGGCTCCCATGGAGATCACCACACATGAGCCCAGGGTAACTCTCCTCATAACAAGTCAGCCAAACTTTTTTGTTATTGATACAGGGGCTACTTACTCTACCCTTCCAGAATATGCAGGACCCAAAGCCCCATCCTCTATCACAATAGCACGGGTCATGGGATCAGAATATCACCCATGGATCACTGAACCCCTTTCCTGCACCCTACATCACACCCAATTCACACACAAATTTCTAATAATGCCTCAATGCCCAGCCCCCTTACTGGGATGGGACATCCTTTCCAAATACAAAGCTACCCTTATCCTAAACACTTTAACTCCAGCTACAAAACTAATACAGGCTGCCCCAGACCTGTCCCCTGAGGTTTCCACCTTTCCCTTCTCCTTGGACAAGGTTAATCCCATAGTATGGAACACTCCTTCTCCCTCCAGTGCTAAGCACCATTCTCCTATCCTTGTTAAGTTGCATAATCCATCTTTGTTCCCTAATGTCCCACAATACCCCATCACTAACAAATACCTAATAGGCTTAAAAACCCATCATCCACAATCTCCTTTCTTCTCATCTTTTATGGCCGACTCACTTGCCTTTTAGTACTGAGAACTTCATTGCCTTGTTCTTGATGGGCCAGGATTGCTGCACTTGCTCTTTCACATTATCACAGGGCACAGAATCACTAGAGGAGAAACACAGTGAATGTCTTGGGAATTAGACATCTTCCTATCAGACAACAGCCACCCTATATATTTATGGTAAATAAGGTCAGTGGCCTCTGCAAACATACTAATTTATCTTATTACTGTTATCTGATAAAAATATGGTAAGGGTCAATGAAGATATTACTATGTATCCTGAAGTAGTATTTTCCCCTTAGGAAACAGGACTTCTCTTATGGCAAATCTAAAGCTTGTAGGAATAGAAAGTACAAATTTTGCAATCAGTGAAATTAAAAAGGGAATGATATACATGTAATGGAAATTTGAGAAGGAAAATAAAGAAAGAAAAGAGCAAAATAAATATTTGTAAACATAATGACAAAAAAAAGTCCAAAATTTATGATAAGCCCCCAAACCACAGATTCAGGGGGTTGAAAAAACTCTAAACAAAATAAATTTCAAAATGTGTACAGCTAGCCATATCATAAAGTTGCAGAATAGCAAAGACAAAGAGAAAATCTTGAAAGTTTCCAGGGCTGGGGAAAAAGCTTATTTATAAATGAACCAACATAAGACTTACAGAAGACTTTTTGTCAGAATTTGTGCAAAAAAGAAGAGATTGGCATGAAATATTTAAAGTGTTAATAGAAAAACACCAACAATTTAGAATTCTACATCCAGAGAAATTATCTTTCAAAAGTAAAGGACTTTTTCGGAGAAAAAAAATGTGGCAATTCATTGTCAGCAAAAAATGTTAAAAAAAAATTCTTTAGGGAGAAGGAAAATGATAAGGGTCACAATTTTAGAATTATTTAAAAAGAGTGTCAGGGAAGATCAAATAAAAGCCAAGCAAAATCTTTCATATTTTTCTTTAACTGATAACTAAGAGACATCTGTTTAAAATAATAAAAATAGTCACAATGAACTTGGTGAATATAGCATATGTTTATATAGAATGAATGAAAGAAAGGTCATGAGGGAGAGAAGCAAAAAATTGGGAATCAATGATATGCCTGCACTACTAGTGAAATAGTAGAGCATTATTTAAAAGTGTCGTTAAATTAATTTTAATTTATTTTGCAAGCTCTAGGGTAACCACTTAAATAAAAGCTAATAATTTACAATCAATATGCTAAGAGAGCAAAGAAAATGGAATCACATAACATGCAATTAAAATCAGAGAAGGGAAAAGAAAAAATATCAACAATTAAAAAAGAGTTACAGACATGATAGATATTGAAGCAAATATATAAACATTCATTTTGAGTAAGCCATTCTAAATTACCAGGTCAAAGACAGTAAATTAAAAACCAAACATGAAACCCACTGTAATCATACAGAATTTGATAGGTTAAAAGTGAATGGATGAAGAAATGTATACCATGGTAACACTAATAAAAAGAAAGCTGCTCTGGCTATTTTAATTTCAGACAAAGCAGACATCAGACAAGAAATACTGTCAGGGATAGATAGGGACATCATATAATGACAAAGATGTCAAATTTCCAAGAAGTCTTAATCTTTACTGTGTAAGCACCTTATAACAGAGCATAAAAATAATGGCAGTCTAGAACTGTGCAGTCTCACATGCTAAACAGCAGCTGAACATACCACCATAAATATAAATTAGAATTAATTAAAATTAAAAAGTTTCTCAGTTGTACTAGCTACATTTTACATGCTCATCAGACATATGTGCTTAAATGCTACCATATTGTACAGCACAATTTTGTGATTTTTAATCATTGTAAAAAAATTATTTTGGTGAGAGCTAGTCTAGAGAATCACAATTGGTCACTCACAGTGTTATAGACAGAACTGAAATCTCACCAACTGGTAGACCAGAAGGCTGGGTGGCCCCAGATGCTTCCCTAGCTTATACAATTGTTCTGGGTCTCAGAGCTGCTCTGGAAGGGTGCTGGGATGTAAGGAATGAGGCTGGGATGATGGATCTAGACCAAGTGTCCTCTACTTCCTACCTCACCACCTTCCATTATGCCCTGCAGGTTTCCTCATGGTCCAAACTCTCTTTTCCAAAACTACATTTTTCGAATTTTATGTAGACACAGAACCTAGTCCTTGACTGTCTTTTGACCAATATCTGTTCTGGATTCCCGGTTACTTATTATTTTGTCCTTAATTAAGTGGACAATTTATTGAGGAGAGGACTTATTTGTGTTCTGTAAAGAATCTGGCCTGGTGGTGGATGTAATAGGATCAGCTTTATGAGCACAGGTAAATTCAGAGTCAAGACTCACTGGGAGTCAAAATGAAAAATCTTTAAGTTGCTATGTTAAAGAGCTGCCATTAGATGCCAACCAATCCCTGCAATAAACAAAAGAGTAGGCTGATTTTAGAATCACTGGGAAACTAAGAGTGACAGCGTGGCCGTATCTACAAAGGATTCCCTAAGTCTTCAGTGGGGGTCTCTGCTGTGAACAGTGATACGAGAGAAGAGCCTGCAGTGTGCTGATCGGTGGTGAACCTGCTCTGTGCTCTGTGTTGAGGCTGGAAGCCCAGCCTTGCTCCTCTCCACTGTCTTGTCTGAGTGTATCTGCTATGGACTGAATCATGTCCTCCAAATTCACATGTTGAAGCCATAACCCCCTGTTTGGCTGTACTTGGAGATAAGGCCTATAAGGAAGTAATTACGGTTAAGTGAAGTCATAACGGTGTGGTCCTGATTCAGTAGGATTAGTGTCCTGATAAGAATAGAAACCAGAGCTCACTCTCTCTCTGTCCTGCTCACAGTGCCCCCAAAAAGCACATCATGGAAAGTTTATGTGAAGGCATGATGAGAAGGTGACTGAATACAAACCAGAAAGATGGTCCTTACTAGATAGCAGACCCTTCTGGCCCTTTATCTTTGAAGTTTTGGCATATGGAACTGTGAGGAAAACAAATTCTGTTGTTTAGCCACCCATCCTATGGTATTTAGGTGTGACAGTTTGAGCAAAGTAATGTACCATCCCAACCCTCCCTAAGCAGGATCCATCTCAGGAGGCACCTTGTGGACATGGGGACCAGCTTAGCTGCTCTTCCTCCTGCTGTTCTGACTCTCTGGTGAGGAAGGAAGACTGAGGCTGCATCCTCAGTGTGTTTCCATTAAACACAAGGGTTTCCTTGAAGATGAACTTTTAGCCTGTTTTGCTTTTGGATAAGAATTATATGAAACTTTATGAGCTTTCTTGCTTGGTACTAATGTCTAAGGATGTTCATGGTTGTTCCCCACTTTGATGCCAGTACAGAGGATGTGTGGACCCCGTCTCTAGCCTCTGCCCTGTGTCCCATGATTGAGGGTTATGTACACCTGTAGGGCCACCCTACAGAGTATTAGCAGTGTCCTAGCCTGGCACCAGCAGAACCTAGGACTGGCTCTGAGCCCATGGTGACTCACACTGCCCCTGGCACAATGCCTTTTTATGACAGGGAAAGGGGATATGGGACAGATGTCACTCTGATCATCAGCAGCCCAGTTGCCTTCAGGGGTACATGCACCTCCTCCTGTCACCACTCAGGTACAAAGCCCCCAGCTGTTGTTCCTGCCTGGGGACTGCTGAGGATCTGTGGTCTTCTCACGGGAGCAGGCTGGGAAAGTTCTGCAGTTACAGCCCTCCCCTCTTCACACTCCCCTCCCTCTTCCTCCATGGGCACCCCCAGGATGTCTTCTCTGTATCACTGATGGAGCATGTCAGGGCTTTTGCCCCCCTCCTGCTCTGAGTTCATGATGCCAGTTCATTCTACTTCACATACGGCTGCTCCATCTGCAGAGCTTCCTTGTTTCTCTTACATGTCCTGCCACTTGCTGACCCCACAGTTCTGATCCCATTCCATGGATACTTGTGGAAGGATCATTGCTGTCAAATTGTGATTTTGGGAAACCAAAGAGAAAAATAGCGAATATTCAGAAGCTTACCAATGGACAGAGGCAGCCCATGTAAAGAGTCCCACAGTCATGTGAGCCATGACAACTGGGCAGAGACCCAACATTACTCCCAGCCAGAGCTGAGGCCCATGGACCATCTTCCTGGCATCTGCTGCTTTGTGTAACCAGATGTCCCTTCGGTTACTCAGAGTGCTAAGCAAGGGTCTCAACTCATCAGAGACATTGGGGCGGGTCCTGAGTTCATCATGCTCTGCATTTGTAATGAGGAGAGGGCAATAGAGAGGTGTTTATTCATAAGATAAATACATAGTATGTATAGGTATATCAATATAATTTATATCTAAAATATTTTATGTTTAATATGTAAAGTTGATATAATATCAATATTTACATATAAATATAATTGATTTATCTATCACGTACTCCTTTTCTTTCTAACCAGAACAGAATCTGGCTGAGCAAACACTTTGGGGGTGGAGACATTTGCTGACACTCCCACTGTGGCTCCAGCAGGATCTTAGCCTCTTAGAACTAGAGAACAGAGCTGAGAACAAATGGCCCCACAGAACTCAGGCTCTGCTCTAGGGGCCTACTTTCTTAGGTCACTGGACACTCAGCTTGGTTCAGGCCTATTTGTGTTGAGCAGTTTCGTTCCCTATTTTCCCCTGCCAGACAGCCTCATGGGCAGGACTTTGGTTCCTCCCAGGTCTTCAGCCCCATCACTCAGGAGAGCATTTGCTTCCTGCACATCTCAGGGCCAGAACTGGCAGACCTCGGGCAGTGCAATCCTGACATTAGCCCTGGGTTAAGGACCCTATTCCAAATCTCTCCCCCATTAATTCCAGTACCTGAAAGCTTGTCTTGACCTTAAATTCATGGCCCACGTTTCCAAAACTGGTAAGTCTAAGATTGTGACCAGGACAATTTAGCTTCATAGGGGCTAGCCAGTTTGATCAGTCGGTTAGACAGTGGTGCTGATAACACCAAGGTTCATTGTTTGAAACTTGTTAAGGTCACCCCCAAAAATAAATAAATAAAAAAATAAGGCGACCTTACTGTCATTCTTGGTCCCTGGCTTATTCCACTCCTTCAGATACAGATAACCCTGGGGTCTCTCCTTATCCAACTTAGATGCATAGTGAAATTTAACTGTGGAAAGCTCTTAGCACCTACACAGCAGCCACCTCCTTCTCCTATGGATTAAAGAGCACCAGCTCTATCCTTTTACACATGAGGACAGGAGAGCTTCTTCCATCCCGCAAATGGGGCAGAGTATGGGGGGAGGGGGTAAACCTGACTTGAGCTGGATGATGAGATGAAAGGAGTATGTGGAGGATCAATAGGGCTTCTGGAAGGATTTTGGTCCCTCATAAGAGGACAAAAGGTGAAGAACTATGTCCTGCAATTCCTCTTGGATGAGTTATGAGAGAACCAGATACTTAGATTTGCTACAGTCATCTTAAGATCATGAGGTGTTAAATCCAAGACTAAAATCCCAGTATGTAGGAGGTGTCAAAACAGATATATAGAAATAAACTCGGTCCTGACTGCTATCACCAAGATGTTTCACCAACCCTAAATGCTTCAACTTTCAGAACTCTGGTAATTTCTTAGGACATCAGTAAAGTTTCTTATGACTTTCTTCTAAAATTCTTCTAACTTATCCAGAAAAGACACTAAAAGATAACACCCTGGATTAGCCTTAGTTATGTCTATAATTTGTTTGTACATTATCATATATTTATTTGTGTATATGTAGGGAGACTGAGGCAGGAAGGCAATAAACTATAAGAGATGCCCTTCATGGCATCTGTATCATACTATGCCAATGTCTAGAGAAACCCAAACCACTTTGAAGAGTTTATAAATTTTGCACTGTTCCTGTCTCCACATGATTTTTTCTTCTTTTATATTAAGTACCAAACTGCTACTTCCTCTCCTTAATACCTCCCTTACCCAAGGTCTGATATGCATTAGGGTCATTAAAAAATAGAATTGTGAGGAGCTGCAGGAACCCCACACTGCCTGGAAACAGGCAGGAGGATGCCAAAACACCACTTCCATGTGGGTGACCCACATCAGCTACCACCCCAGCCAGGGCTTCTGCCAAGCAGCTCGCCACCACAGTATTAGCCAAAGCCACAATGCAGGCAGCCTGCCAGACACTCAATTTCATTGACACAAGGAGAGTCACCAGCAGAGACTGATAAAAGAAGGGAAAATCTCTTCTCAAAGTCCACTCCAAAGTAACAGAAGAAGCAACTGCTCTACCAGATGGCCAGACATCAACACAGAGATATTGGAAATGTGAAAATCTAAGACAATATGACACCACCAAAATAATACAGTAATTCTCAAGTACCAGACACTATAGAGCAGGAAACCCTTAAAATGCCTGAAAAGGAAATACCAGCAACAATCTTAAGGAAACTCAATGAGATTTGAGAATATTCAGTTAAACAACATAATGAAATGAGAAAAAAAGATTTCCAGAATAAGAAAGAGGATATTTATAAAGAGATTAATACCTTAAAATAGTATGGAGCAGAACACATGAAACTGAAAGATTCATTCAACAACAACAACAACAACATCAACAACAACAGTAACGCAGCTGAGAGATTAAGCAGCAAGTTAATACAAGCAGAAGAAAGAATTTCTGTTCTTGAAGACAGTTTTTTCATAAATAACCCAGGAAGACAAAAAAACAAGGAAGGAAGAAGAAGAAGAAGAAGAAGAAGAAGAAGAAGAAGAAGAAGAAGAAGAAGAAGAAGAAGAAGAAGAAGAAGAAGAAGAAGAAGAAGAAGAAGAAGAAGAAGAAGAAGAAGAAGAAGAAGAAGAAGAAGAAGAAGAAGAAGAAGAATCCAACTCCAAAATTAGAAGACAGAAAGAAATAATTAAGATCAGAGCAGAACTAAATGAAATAGAGATCCCAAAATGATACAAAAGATCTAAGAATCCAAAGTTCTTTTTTTGAGAAGATAAACAACATAGACAAGCCATTAGGTAGGTTAATTAAGGAAAGAAAAAAGACCATTGTAACAAAAATCACAAGTGAAAAGGGAGACATTACAACCAATACCAGGAAATACAAAAAATCAGTAGAGCCTATTATAAACAAGTATATGCCAATAAATTTGAAACCTACAGGAAATGAAGAAATTTTTAGGCATATGCAGACTACCAAGAGTGAACCAAGAAATTGAAAATCTGAGCAGACCAATAACAAGCAATGAGGTTAAAACAGTAATCAGCAGTCTCCCAACAAGGAAAAGCCCAGGACCAGATCAATGAGGTTAAAGCAGTAATCAGCAGTCTCCTAACAAGGAAAAGCCCAGGACCAGAAGGCTTTACTGCTGAATTTTACCAAAACTTTAAAGATGAATTTGTACTAATTATCTTCAAACTATTCCAGAAAATTGAAACAGAGGCCATTCTCCCAAACTCATTCTATGAGGTCAGCATCATCCCGATATCATAAACTGACAAAGACACAAAAAATGAAAAAAAAAATAAAAATAAAAAAAAATAAAAAACTAGAGGTCAACATCTCTGATGAACATACACACAAAAGTCCTCAACAAAATATTATCAATTGGAATACAGGAACACATCAAAAAAATTATACACCATGATCAAGTGGTATTCATCGCAGGGATAGTTCAACAAATGTATGTCAATAAATGTAATGTACCACATCAACAAAACCAAGGATAAAAATCATACAATTATCTCAGTAGATGTAGAAAAAGCATTTGACAAACTTCAACATCACTTCTTGATAAAAACTGTTAGCAAATTATGTATAGAAGGAAAATATCTCAACACAAGAAAAGCCATATATGACAAACCCACTGTCAATATAATCCTAAATGGGGAAAAGCTGAATGCTTTTCTCTTAATAACAGGAACAAGACAAGGATGCCCACTGTAACCCTCTTATTTATCACAGGACTGGATGCACTAGCCAACACAATCAGTCAAGACAAAGAAATAAAGATCATCCAGATAGGGAAAGACAAAATCAAGTATTCCTGTTTGCAGATGACATGATCCTATCTACAGAAAACCCTGAAGATTCTACCATAAAGTTCTTAGAGATGACAAACAATTTCAGTAAAGTTGCAAAATACAAAATCAATACAAAAGTCAGTAGCATTCTTATACTCAAATAACTAGCAGAAAAAGAAATCAATAAAGCAAACCCTTTTACAATACTCACCAATAAAATAAAATACCTAGGAATCAGTTTAACCAAGGAGGTGAAAGATCTCTACAGTGAGAACTACAAATCACTAGTGAAAGAAATTAATGAGGACAAAAAAGATAGAAAGAAATTCCATGCGCTTGGATGGGAAGAATTAATATTGTGAAAATGTCCATACTACCCAAAGTGATCAACAGATTAAATGCAATCCCTATTAAAATACAAATGTCATTCTTCACAGAAATAGAAAAAACAATCCTAACATCATATGGAACAATAAAAAAACCTGAATAGACAAAGAAATCCTGACAATAGAAACAGAACAATAAAAACAAACAAACAATTAAACCCTGGAGGCATTGCACTACCTGACTTCAAATTATACTACAAAGCCATAAAAACCAAAAGAACATGGTACTGGCATAAAGGTATACACTCAGAACAATGGAACAGATAGCCAACTGATCTTTGACAAGGGCAGTGGATCATAGATGGGAAAGGACAACCTCTTCAGTAAGTGGTGTGAGAAAAACTTGAGATCTATATTCAGAAGAATTAAGCTGGTCCTATACATCTCACCGTGTACCAAAATCAACTCAAAATGGACTAAAGACTTATATATAAGACCTGAAACTACAAAAATAATAAAAGAAAACATAAGAAATACACTTCAGAAAGTAAGACTGAGCAAAGACTTTATGAACAAGACAACAAAAAGAACAGGCACAAAAGGAAAGAAAAACATGTGGGATTATATCAAATAAAAGTCTTTTGCACTGCAAAACATACAGTTACCTGAGCAAAAAGATGATGTATAGAATGGGAGAAAATATTTGCAAACTGTGCTTCTGACAAGGGATTAATATCCAGAATGTACAAGCAACTCAAACAATGTAAAATTTAAAATCAAGTAACCCAATTTAAAAAATGAGCAAAGGAGCTGAATAGACACTTCTCGAAGGAACATATAAAGATGGCCAACAGACATAAGAAAAATGCGCAACATCTTTAGTCATCAGGGAAATGCATATGAAAACCACAGTGAGATACCATCTTACCCCAGTTAGACTGGCTATAATAAAACAGAGAATAACAAATGGTGGTGAGGATGTGGAGAAAGAGGAACCCAACTACACTGTTGGTGGGACTGTAAATTTGTGCAGGCATTATGGAAAACAGTATGGAGGTTCATCAAACAACTACAGATAGAACTGCCATATGATCCCACAATCCCATTGCTGGATATATACCCAAAGGAATTGAAATCATCATATCAAAGGTATGCATGCACTTCCACATTTATATCAGCTTTACTTACAATAGCCAAGAGTTGGAATCAACTTAAATGTCCATTGACAGATGACTGGATAAGGAAAATTTGGTATCAATGGAATACTACTCTACCATAAAAAAGAATGAAATTCTGGCATTCACAGCAACATGGATGAACTTAGAGAAAATTAAGTGAAATAAGCCAGGCACAGAAAGAGATATGCCACATGGGATATAAGTGGGGGCTAAAATAAAGAAAGGAAAGAAAGCAAGAAAGAAAGAAAGAAAGAAAGAGAGAAAGGAAGGAAGAAACGAAGGAAGAATCACAATAATACATTAAACTTTAAAAACAAAAAGAACAGACTGTGGTTATTAGAGGTGGGAAACGGAGAATTAATGAGTAATGAGATTAAAGCAGTAATAGAAAGTCTTCCAAGAATGCAAATCCCAGAACCAGATGGCTTCACTGCTGAATTCTTCCACACATTATAAAAGAACTAATCCCAGTTATGCTCAAATCCATTCAAAAATCTGAGGAAGAGGGAATACTTCATTCTACAAGGCCATTATTATCCTCATACCAAAAGCAGAAAAAGTTACAACAAAAAATGAAAACTACAGACCAATATCCCTAATAAAAACATATGTGAAGATTATCAACAAAATACTGGCAAACAAAATCCAACAACATATTAAAAGACCATACATCATGGTCAAAAGTGATTTATCCCAGGAATGCAAAGATGGTTCAACAAACACAAATCAATAAATGTGGTACTTCACATCAGCAGGAGGTAGGGGCAAAAAGCATATAATCATTTCAATAGATGCAGAAAAAACATATGATAAAATCCAAAGCCTTTAATGATAAACACTAAACAAATGAGGTATAGAACAAATGCACCTCAACCCAGTAAAGGCCATATATGAAAAAAATAAATAAATAAATAGAATTTTGGAGCTGACCCATTAGCTGAGTTGGTAAGAGTAGTGCTGACAACAACAAGGTCAAGGGTTCGGATCCCAGTACCAGCCAGCCACCAAAAACAAAAACAAAACAAAACAAAACAAAACAAAACAAAAAAAGATTGTGTTGAAGAAAGAGAATAGGACAATTGGATAAAAAAAATCTGACAAATATGTACCTCTTCTCGACACCAAAGTTGTGTTTGTGGGTTTTCCCTCCATTCTCAGTTGTTCCTGATGGGGAAGATGCTGCCTGATCCAGCCAGATTCCAGTCAGAGGTTGCATCAGAAGGATTACAAAACAGAGCTTCCAGGCAGTTAGTGCTGGATTCTGGGGGAGGGAACAGGAAGTGGTTCTAGATTCACATCATGGAGGAAGTAGAATAAGTCCTGAGAAAAGCTATGGGTGTGAGGAGAAAGAACTTAAAACTCAGATCTATGGCCACAGCCTTAAGAGCCTGAGAGTGGGGGGTATTTATCAAAAAACAAGAGATGAAGGAGGAAGCTGGTGATCTTGGATTTCAGCACGACTGTAGTCCAGGTGAAAAATGCTGGGGGCTGCACCAAGGTTGGACAGTGGTGGTGGAGGAGAGGAGGAGGAGTTAGAATTGGGAAATACTTGTGGTCTTGGATTGTTTGTTTCACTTCTGTGTTACTAGTGCCTGGCACAATGTGTGCAACATGCAGCACCTATAAGTATTTTTGAATCATTTTTTTTTTAATTGAGAATTTTCTCTCTGATCACTGACACTCAGCAAGGAGACTTTTCATTTTCTATTAGGTTTCTTCTTAGTAACAAAGATTTTGCCTCTTCTACATTTCCTTTTTCTGCTTATCCCTCTTCTGAAAGGAGATGGTCCAAGGGTCTACAACTGAGAAACCCCTTACTCAAATGTCTCCATGTAGTGTTTTCTCTTTTGCCTTCTGGTTATTTTCTTATCTCTTTCTCATCATCTTAATAAAATAAGTTATCATTATTTTCCTCTGATTATTAGCTGTTAAAAATGCCAATTTAGTTAATTACACTGATTACTTTCAAAAGTATTAATGAATGCAAAAAATGTTAATAGATCCAAATCTGTGTG
>NW_007741857.1:23233-24473 GCF_000696425.1 Galeopterus variegatus | reverse complement strand
ATTTTGCAATACCTGTTTTGCAGTATTGTTGTTATTCTGCTGTCTATGTTCTATAGGCGTACGAGGAAGTCTTTTACATTCTTTTAAACCACATTCTATTTGTAACCACGACCTTATCAGACTGTGCTTGTATTAACTGAAGTGAAACACTGATAGAATAATACCTTGTTCTCACTGATTCCACAGAATTCAGAAACAAATGCTTTTTCTATATGACTTTACTTTTCATAGAAATGTGGTTATTTGCATGCATTCAGTAAAAATATGACCTCTTTTTTACCAAGATTATTTGACAAATAATTTGCACAACAAAGGTCAGACCTTGAGGAGCATATTTCAAAATAAACTTCATTTGAAAAGCTGATCACTTATAGTAATAATACAAGTTGAGTATTCCTTATTCAGAATGCTTGGGACCAGAAGTATTTTGAATTTCAGATTTTTTTAATATTGGAATATTTACATATACACAACAAAATATCTTGGAGATGGCACCCAAGTCTAAACATGAAATTCATTTATATTTCACATACACCTTATACACCTGGTCTGAAGGCAATTTTATTTACTATTTCAATAATTTTATTAATATTAAAGTAGGTGTAAATAAACTGTGGTGTGCCCCTGCATTTTGATTGCAACCTGTCACATGAGGTCAGGTGTGGAATTTTCCACATGTGGATGTTGGGCTCAAATAGTTTTAGATTTTGGAGCATTTTGGATTTCACTTTTTGGATCNCTTTCACTGCATAGACAAAATAGATGGCCTCAGACTGAAATGCTTTCACTTTCTGATACCAAATATAGAAACCTATCTTCCTTTCTCCTGATAGAGTAGTGGAGTTTTTCTTCTTATGAAAGGCTAATCCCTTTGCTCAGGAATTTGTGTCTTCCTCTTTCATAAACCTTACCCAGAAGTATATTCCTTATCTCTCACATATTTTAAGCCTGTGCCTTTCGAGTGATTCTTCCCACTTGTTATTAAACTCCCTGCAACTAAGGGGGATAAAAACCAGAACAGCTAAACCACTTTCTTAACCCCTCATCATCCTGTTGTTACCTTCAGATCTTTGTCCTCTCTTACAGAGCAAAATTTCTCAAACATCTTTTTTGTAGTCTTTTATTTCATTTGTTCACTTTCTGTTTGCTCCTCTCTGTACAGCAACTCTACTATCTTCCATTGAGATGCTGTTAATTACTCTAATGAATTAACTAGAACCATCCATCATTTCATCAACAC
>NW_007741857.1:17384-21432 GCF_000696425.1 Galeopterus variegatus | reverse complement strand
GTGGATGTTGGGCTCAAATAGTTTTAGATTTTGGAGCATTTTGGATTTCACTTTTTGGATCAGGGCATTCAACCTGCAAAAATAACCATGCAACATTATTGTAATTTCTTTGTGAGACTAATGTCTACAAACCCTTCCTAGGAAACTGGTGTAGTATATCTTCTATCGCTTAAAACATTATTAGGTAGAAAGGAGAGTCACTTCCTGGTATGGCAGAACCTTAGCACATTTTGGGGAATGAAAACAGAGAATAATTCACCAACATTATAATTTCTGTAAACACAACCTTGGTTTTGATTTCCTAGCCTTGGAATGTACAAATAAATATGCATTCTAGAACTTGATAAAGAAGCAACACCAGAATCCCTAAGTAATATCTCACACGAAATCTTGGTATCGTTTGGTAAGTATTTGCATTATGATTGTATTTTGAACATTTTTAGAATTACCCTCTGATAGTTTATCATATTGGATTTACTGGTGGAGATAGTGACTTGGCAATATTTCTCTTAACCATCTTAGTCACTCTGAACATGTTAGATTCAGGGAAGAGAGAAAGGCACACATAAAGGCTCTGAATCCGGGAAGGGTATGGCGTGACCTAGAAGTATATTTTACTAGAAAATTTATCATGTGAAAATGATGAAATATTATTCACTAGAAAACTAGCAAACCCAATATTCCAATATAACTATAAATGGCTCTCAAAGACACAAAATCAAGTAAAAAATGTAAAAACAGATCAAAGTATAACATATAAGGAGAGAGGGTGAAAGGAGTGTGCCCAAGAGTAAGACCAGGGTAATGGGAACAGGGAACAGAAAATAAAATATAGTAAGGCATGTTTAATATGGTGACACGTATACACCAAGGACTATGGTTTGCTATAAAGGAAAACTATGATCAATTAATTTTTTGTACCTGAGGTTTAAAAAAAACAGATTGATAAATTGTGACTGAAGAGAATAAGTGAGAGAGAGAAGAGATGAAGATGGAGATCTATGAACAGGTCAGGTTATGCAGGGCTGTAAAAACTATAAGGAAAGTTTTAAGTAGACTACACGTCAACTGATTGGCATTTTAAAGCAATGGCTTGGGTTGCTGTGTAGACTGGATGGAAAGGGGATGACGGAGACCTGTGCTGGATCTATTGCAGTAGCCCAGGTGGGAAGTGTGAGAGTAGAGAGGGATTGACAAATGAAAAAGTACTAGTTTAGGCAAAATAAGTGGCTATATTCAGGATAAGTTAGGGAGTTAAATCACCAAACGTCCCGATGTACTAGGGTGGGGAAGGGGATGTGCTGAGGATTTGGTGAAGAATAGAGGAGTTCAATACTGACTTCCAGGGTTTTACTTCCGTAAGCAGATTGGATGTCACTACTACAAAGATCCCAAATGTGGTAAAGATATAGTGATGAGCGAAATAAAATTTAGAGTTGTTTTGTTATTTCTTTGTGCTTTCTTTTCTTTAAATAATATAGCCACTCAAGACACTTTGCCAGAGGGGATGGGACAGGTGCTCCCAGGTGAGTAGGGGGCTTAGGTTTTGATGTGTGGAGTGGACAAGACAAAGTGGGACAGGAGATGAATTGTCCAATTCATCATATTTTAAGTTTATATTGGGTAATAATCATAAACACATATTTATATATTTAAGCAAAATTATATCTATGTATTTTCAGGGAAAGAGCCTTTTTAATCTCCCTGGCTATTATGGATCTTACTACACAAACTCACAAAAAATGCTAAACCCATTCTGACAAGATGAAAAGGAGGGTCTGCGCTTCAGAGGAGTATAACTTAATAGGTCTGCATTTTAGTGGGAGAAATACAGAAAGCTATTAAGTAGAGATAAAGTAGAGGTACATAGTATCTGAAATATGTAAATAAGACATATAAACAGAATGCCATCCTCAATTAAGAGACTCAAAGATGGATCTACTAATAAGTTATTGTTAAAACTGAGTATTCATTTCTGATCAAAACAAGAAAAAAACCTTAATTTTCTATAAATGGAAAGATATTTTCTCAACTTGATGAACATTATCTACTAGAAATTGCTGTAAACAACATACATAATGATGAAATATTAGAAAAAATACCATTAAAGTCAAGAATAATTATGCTACCCACTATCCCCATAATTATGTAACGCAGTAGTAGCATACTGGAATAAATCACTCCTCTCACCAACAAAACTCATGCACACAACAAAATAAGCAGAATTCATCACACAAATATTAGCTGAGAAAATTCAGATTTAAAAAATGCAGAAAGATTTTTAAGTAGATGGAATGGAGGGGCTTTCACTGATTAATAATAGAAAGATTTGAAACATGCATAGTACTTACTACACATAGTTCTCTTTTTTGTAAGCATATTTTAACACATTTTTAACCTTCCCAAAAACCTTATAAAATTGGGTACAATTATAATTCCCATATTACAGTTTACTAAACTGAGATATGGAGATATTAAGTTGCCCAAGATCAATTTACTAACAAAGATCCAGACTCAGGCAGCCTGGCTTAAAAGTGTTTAAGTTTAACCCCTAAGCTTTCTCAGTGCCTTGACACATTTAGCTTAACACCCATTCCCATCACTGTCAACTTTTAATTACCGTTAATCATTCCATACTTTTGAATTTTTAGACTATACTAAGTATTATGATTTACCATTGTGCAACAAGAAAAATTCCCCCAAATTTTCTCTTGCTGTACAAGTGTGTATACTTAAAAGTTTGTGTATCTAACTGGTCAATCAATTAAGAAAATATTGGAAAACAATTTCCACAGACACAAATTTTAGGACTCTTATTCTTGTGGCCTCCCTCATATAAATTCTTCAAATTATCCAACCTCCATTAGTTTATAGTACTTCTGATTTTCATTCTGGTCTTACGCAAATGCTCAGACTGAAGTCAATATACATATTCTTTAAGTAATAGTTTATTCTATTCAGTAAATGACACTATTTTAATTCATCAATATTTGTCAGTGAATGATGGAGATGACATTCCAGGCAAATCTCAGCAGGGCTTCCACAACATCCTCATAAATTCCATGGTTCCTACATAATTCACTTTTATTTAATCTGCTTTCCATAAAAATAATCTAAGATCACTTTTTCATCAAATTAAAAATGCTTGCATTTATACTTTAATGGTTACTCAATTACAATGTCAGCATACAGACGTAAAACTGAACTATATTTAGAGAAATGACACTACTCTGAAATAAATGAGTCCAGATGAATAATTACTTTCTATCTATAAAACTGAGAATTTCTAATATATCATCTGCCTCTTCTAACAGTGCAGGAAGGAGTGTTAGGTCTTTGTGGATTTTTAATTATAATCCTTAATAACTGATTGCAAAGTTTCACTAGAGTGTATATTACTTCATTGTAAATTGCACTCTGGAAACAAAGATCTTTTAAGAAAATATAGTATGGCATTTGTTTGTAAAAAATAAACTCCCTGAATATAAATTTATAATTAAATTATTTTATAAATACTGTAGTTAGAGAGAAGGCCCACAATCTCTGTACAGGGTCCCATTAATTCACAAATGAGAATTTCACTGATATTGACTGTATGATCCCTTATATTTCCCTTTAGTAAACATTCACATGCAGTTCCTGTACATTATTCTTCATAAAGTTTGTTATGGAGGGTGATTCTTCCAGGCATTAGGTATTATAGAGCACAGCATCAATGATTCCTCCGATCATTCCAAGAAGCCCGTGTAGTTCTGAGATAACCTCTGTAGAGGTGGGAGCTAGTGTAAAAGCTAGAGGGTGCCTGGCTTGGTAAACCTTCCTCCTAACGTTCAAGGAAAAAAAAAAAAAAAAAACTTCTGCCTCCAGTATTGTTCAAACTTATCTCTATCACAGTATGGTGCACTAGCATTTGTGAGGTCCAGATGACCTGGCTTCTAGTCCGAAGTAATCCAGCATAGATTATTATGATGTACCTGTATACTACTCCTGGAAGACAATTCTCACTTAGAACTAAATCAAGGACAAGATTCTCTATATTTCCCCCCCC
>NW_007741857.1:10376-15808 GCF_000696425.1 Galeopterus variegatus | reverse complement strand
TAATATATTTGTATTTTACATATTTCATCAATGTGTGGTTAAATATTATAAACAACCCCCAGTTTTTAGAAATGTAAGTTAATTGCATAGATAGCCTCTATAAATATATCCCTATACAAATAGTATTTCTAGCTATCATGTAGAAAGTGTCTGTATCTGTCTTCCTTTCCCCTTCATTCCAGTGTGATTTGCTCTTTTCCCTTTATCCCCTCTTTCTTATTAATCTTACTAATCTATGGTCAACTTTTACTCACATCTCACTAACACATTATTCCAAACGTGGTTATTTTTCTGAAGCTCTTATCTTAATTCTTATCACGTCACTCACAGCAGGAAACCTTGCTCCTGTCATTGGAAAATAAGAGAGGTGGAAGGTTATTTACGAAATATTATGAGCTACATTCATCTCAGCTAACAATTAAAATTATTTTCCACAGTTATGTACATTTTTTATTCTATATTTAGCGTGATCAACATGGTCAAATTGTTTTTGAGCGTATATTTTAAAAGTACAGTTTTTAAATGCTCAAGAAATAATGATTAGTCATAATTGCAATCTAGATCACTATCTCAGATTATTTACTATGGAGTGAAGGAAAACCAGTCACTTTCATGGTTACTAGGAAAACAATTCTTATTGACAAAAGGGAGTGAGTGGGTTACCACATGAGGTCATTACTCAAATTTGATCGAAGCTCCACCATATTGTAAGCTTCACCCAAGATCTAAGACAATAAGAATCTCACACAATACTGGACATGAGTGGTAAAATATTACCCAAATTATTAAAACTATAATAAACTGAGATTTTTCTATTAAAACTCAATCAAATGTTTAAAAGTGGCATTCCCATGCAAATGACTTGTACTGAGAGAAAAAAACCTTTTTTTTTTAAAAGTAAAAACAAAGAATTTATCAGTATGGGAGAAATAATTAAGGTGTAGTTTCATCTATAAAAACTTCAGGAGGCAGTTTTTTTGTTGTTTTTTCAATTTTATTTATATTTATTTTTGTGGGATATAGCGTGTCATTTCAATACATGCATATGCTGCACAATGATTCACTTAAGAGTATCTAGCATAGTTTTGTACACAGCAGTCCACCCCTTCTCCTCCCAATCCCCCCTCCTCCCCTCCCAGCTTCTGGAGCCATTTACTCTATGCTCTACTTGTATGAGAACCACTTTTTTTGGTCCTTTAGTTTCCACAAATAAGTGAGAACACCTGGTATTTGTCTTTTTGTGCTTGACTTCACGTAACATGATGATTTCCAATTCCATCCATGTTGTTGCAAATGATAAGATATATTTTCTTTTTATACCAGAATAGTATTCCAGTGTGTATCTATGCTACAGTTTTTTTTTGTTTGTTTTATATCCATTCATCCTTTGACGGGTATCTTAGGAGGCAGTTCTACTTATTGGGTCAGTCTTTGTAGCAGATAAAGCTTTCTGTGTGAAGTCTCTGAAACGTGTGTGCACTGTATGTAATTGATTTGAAGTTATTAAGAAAAGACTCCAAAATTTATATGGTATCAGGTCATTAACAATGATTCCTTCAAAGAAATATTTGAAGAATACTTTTGAAACCATTTTCATCATATTTCTCAATCTTTGCTATCATTTTAATATGATTTTTTAAATTCAATTTGAAACAAATAGTACAGTTTGACTATTTTTAATTCTCTCTCTCTCTCCTTAGATTCTTCCTGAGCACCAAGTAAACTGGCTGCCTTGCTGCACATTCTTTGAGGAGCAAATTAACCAATAAAAAATAAAAGTTAGCCAAGCTTGAGTTCAGGTGGTTCATAAGGCTATTCCACATTTTGTAATATCTTATTCATCTGTTCAGAAGATACTATTAGAGATGATCTTCTTGAAAGATTCTTTCCAAATCCAAATGCCAAAAATGTAATAGTCTCCTGTGTCCAAATAGGCTTGAAAAGGCCTAAGAGAAAGAAAAGTATACTCCTATTCTGAAATAAGAAGTATGAATGATTAACCCTCTTTCCCCCCCCCCCCCCTTAACCCTCTGTTTTCCCCCAATAATAGTCTCATTTGCTTTGGTTCTTTCTTGGCTGATATAGTGGTAAGACCCTGTCACTGACCTCCCCAACCTCCCTCCATGGCATTTACTTCTGTGCACTTCATGATCTCTGCTGTAGCCCTTCACTAGTGAGTGTCAGGGACCTGCTGGAGCACAGTACTGGGCTTTTGCTCTCAGAATCTGCATGANGACATGAGTGGTAAAATATTACCCAAATTATTAAAACTATAATAAACTGAGATTTTTCTATGAAAACTCAATCAAATGTTTAAAAGTGGCATTCCCATGCAAATGACTCGTACTGAGAGAAAAAAACCTTTTTTTATAAAGTAAAAATAAAGAATTTATCAGTATGGGAGAAATAATTAAGGTGTAGTTTCATCTATAAAAACTTCAGGAGGCAGTTTTTTTGTTGTTTTTTCAATTTTATTTATATTTATTTTTGTGGGATATAGCGTGTCATTTCAATACATGCATATGCTGCACAATGATTCACTTAAGAGTATCTAGCATAGTTTTGTACGCATCAGTCCACGCCTTCTTCTCCCTATCCCCCCTCCTCCCCTCCCAGCTTCTGGAGCCATTTACTCTATGCTCTACTTGTATGAGAACCACTCTTTTTGGTCCTTTAGTTTCCACAAATAAGTGAGAACACCTGGTATTTGTCTTTTTGTGCCTCACTTCACTTAACATGATGATTTCCAATTCCATCCATGTTGTTGCAAATGATAAGATATATTTTCTTTTTATACCAGAATAGTATTCCAGTGTGTATCTATGCTACAGTTTTTTTTGTTTGTTTGTTTTTTATCCATTCATCCTTTGACGGGTATCTTAGGAGGCAGTTCTACTTATTGGGTCAGTCTTTGTAGCAGATAAAGCTTTCTGTGTGAAGTCTCTGAAACGTGTGTGCACTGTATGTAATTGATTTGAAGTTATTAAGAAAAGACTCCAAAATTTATATGGTATCCGTTCATTAATAATGATTCCTTCAAAGAAATATTTGAAGAATACTTTTGAAGCCATTTTCATCATATTTCTCAATCTTTGCTATCATTTTAATATGATTTTTTAAATTCAATTTGAAACAAATAGTACAGTTTGACTATTTTTAATTCTCTCTCTCTCTCCTTAGATTCTTCCTGAGCACCAAGTAAACTGGCTGCCTTGCTGCACATTCTTTTAGAAGCAAATTAACCAATAAAAAATAAAAGTTAGCCAAGCTTGAGTTCAGGTGCTTCATAAGGCTATTCTACATTTTGTAATATCTTATTCATCAGTTCAGAAAATACTATTAGAGATGATCTTCTTGAAAGATGCTTTCCAAATCCAAATGCCAAAAATGTAATAGTCTCCTGTGTCCTCTTAGGCTTGAGAAAGAAAAGTATACTCCTATTCTGAAATAAGAAGTATGAATGATTAACCCTCTGTTTTCCCCCAATAATAGTCTCATTTGCTTTGGTTCTTTCTTGGCTGATATAGTGGTAAGACCCTGTCACTGACCTCCCTAACCTCCCTCCATGGCATTTACTTCTGTGCACTTCATGATCTCTGCTGTAGCCCTTCACCAGTGAGTGTCAGGGACCTGCTGGAGCACAGTACTGGGCTTTTGCTCTCAGAATCTGCATGAGATTCTTTCTAGCCAGAATTAAGATGTGTGTTATTAATTGTATAGAAACAAATGCACAGCAACAGCAATAGAAATATATACTTAATATATACAACCAATATTTCATCAGTAACAACATGTATCTAATCCAATTATTCATATGGTAGTTGAAAAGCTTCCTGGCAAATTACTCAAATTTTGTTAATTTTTGGAGCCAAGCCATATAAGCCAAATCTGTGGAAGCAGATGAAGAGATGAAAACTAGGCTAGCAAAACTACATGACTTCCAGATGCAGAAAAAAGGGAGCAGTGTTCCCAGGACGACAAGTAGGTACTTTCTCAAATCCATCCTCAAAAAGCCTTCATGTTAAATTCTCTGATATTTCAATTTTCAAACAACCCTTCTAAGTAGATCCAGAAAGAAGGATGTCATTTGCTTACCGATGTGATAAGAGAAAGGCAAGAATGAGTAATTGGAACAAAAGATGGAAGAAGTTTGTTCCACGAGAGTAAGGTCTGTGGCTGTTTTGCTCAACATTTTATTCCCATTTTTGGTACATTTTTTGACACTTAGGACAATCTCTCTCTCTCTCTCTCTCTCTCTCTCTCTCTCTCTCTCTCTCTCCCCCTCTCTCTCTCTTTCTCTCTCTCTCTCTCTCTCCCCCCCCCATATGTATATTAATAAACATTGAAAATATGAGAAATTTGTGTAGCAATGCAAAGGCAAATAGTGTTAGCAGGAAAATTGCAGACTACTGATATTTAGTATATTTAGAAATTCAAGACTTTAAATGTGTACGATTAAACAAAAATAGTTCTTATGAGGTTAACATGATGTTCTTTTTGAAAAACTAAGTATACCTCAATGGTTTTGTAACAGTTAATGCCATAAATATGACAGCAAATGCACCCATGAATCCTGATCTATTTGTGTATTAGATTAAGAAATTGGTTCTTAACCATCAGACTCAAATGCATTAGCTCAATGGCTTTCAATTCTGAAATCCTCAGACTTCAAACAGTTGTAGGGGTGTAAATTGGAGAAAATGTTAAAGCATATAGTCTATGTCTGACAATTATAGTTAACATACTTATTAAAACAATATAAATTGCTCATATAGAGATATACGGATAAATACACAATATGTCTTGAAAATATGGATAAAAGTAATTCTATCAAATCATCACTGGCTGCACCTTGTTTTAAGCAGAAATTAACTGATAAGAGGTGTCCAAGAACACATTTCAGCATTGCTAGGGAGACAGACATCCAGATGTGCAATTTGTGCTACTTAGAAGTAAAAGTCAACCCATTGCCTACTTCTTAGGAAGGATCATTGCAAATAGATGTCACTTTGAAGGAAGAAAACTCTTTAAACGTGTTCCTCCTGACCTCTACAAATGATATTTCATATGCCTTCAGTTTAGATTCACCCCCACCGCCGCCATTGTGTCATTAATATCTGTAAAGTGGGCTCACTATTGTCTGAAATTTTGTTTCACCCTTACTGTTTCAGATTTTAATGGTAATAACAACATGATCAAAGTAAACAGTTTCGCTTTTTTTTTTCTTTTTTTAGTAATGCAGCCATTTCCCGAAATTGGATTCTACTAGGTGTCTATGCGTGAGCTTCTGTGTGTGCATATGTGTCTTTTTTCACTAAAGCACATCTTCCTTCACCTAGAAACAAGGAATAACACCATGAAAGTCAAATGCCTTTTCCTTTGAAAATTTGTAGAAAAATTTTGACAAAGTAGTAATCACCACAAGATTCTTC
>NW_007741857.1:7114-8948 GCF_000696425.1 Galeopterus variegatus | reverse complement strand
TAAAAATATTTTGTATTTGTGAAGGCTTTGTTGAAATGATATAAATCTGGTTTACATATTGACCACGTTGTTCTGTGTTGTACTGGTTATTCTGAGAGAGCGGTTAAATGAAATAAGCAATTTTCTCTAGGTTTTTGTAATAAAAATTTTAATCTTATTCTTTGTGTAAGGGCATGCTTCCTTTGTACATTATGGGGTTTTGGGAACTTGCTCTTTTGGTTGGCTAGGGAATTCAAAAGCAGACTTCTTGGCAGTAGAGCCCCATCAATCATCAACAATCCAAAGCTTACAGAGGGAGTAACATATGTCCAGAGACAGATCCTGTTAAATGTTTCTATTGCTGTGTAATACGTACTGTGTGTGTACGGGAAAACACTATTAGCTTATTGAGTGTCGTTTTATTCTCTGGCTTGAACATAGTTTTACTTTCGAGTTGTAGAGCAGGAATAAGAATATAGGCTCTGATTCCTTGGATACCACTCTTTACCTTGGAGAATTGGCACCATTTCATATTTTTACAGTCAAGAATATCGAGAAAAGATCCTCCTGGTGTTTTCTGAAGGCAAAATATTNATTTTTACAGTCAAGAATATCGAGAAAAGATCCTCCTGGTGTTTTCTGAAGGCAAAATATTTCATCTGAACTCAGTTGATATTTCTTGAAACAGCTGTTTGGGGAAAATGACATGGAAACTGATGAAAATATGTCAGCCTTTTTCATGTCAGAATAACCACTTTGAGATAAGCAGGATCAGTTCTTCCATGGCTTGTTGTAAAATCTGAAATGACATTGGGAAAGGACTCTTCTGATTAAAAATATGTCTTTAACTTTAAGTTTATAAAATTACTTACAGTTTGAAAGGATAAGTTAAATATCAATAAAACAAATTACTTTAAGTGATGAAATTGCCTTTAAATAGTTTTAAAAACTATTTGTCTTTCTTTATCATCAGTGTAAACAGGCTGAAGTTTACAAAGAGTGACAATGGATTAGTTTTTAGTTTAATATTATAACTACTGGTTTTTTAAAAAAACTTTGTGATCTATTTTTAATTAACCCTTTAATAGCAGTATTTGAAAAGAAGTTGTTATTAAATAAATAGCATGATTAAGGTTTTCATCATTTTTCCTGTATGTATTATATACTTTTCCAGTATTCAAAAATATAATCTTTTTTTTCAAAATTGATTTATTCAATTATTTGAAAACCTAAAAGTGGTAAAAAAACATCCCTAACATGCAATAGAAAGTTGATTTATTGGCATGCTATCACAATGCAGGAAACCTGCAATACTTAGTAGCTTTTCTTCTGCACTCTCCTTCAGGTTCCTCTGCTGCTGTAACTGATATACCCCAGGGCTCTCCCCAACCTTCATTAATGGCTAGCCCTAGTGAAGACCTTCCAAATCTGCCCTGAACTCTCCCAGGAGGGATTTCCTGTTGTCAAGAAACCCTTTCTTTCAGAGGTTAAATTAATGGCCTACTTCAAATCTCATGCCTTCGTGTCCACATACATCATCCTTAAAGGAATATGTTCAATATGTCCGTATCTGTTGAGTTTTGCTGAAGGAAAACAACAAATCAGAGAGATCAATTCCTCTATAAATACACAGACAGCAAATTCAGTTTATCCCTCCATGCTCCCACCAGTCCGACTGTGTTTTCTAGTCAGCCTCTTTCCATTCTCCACTGAGAAGATTTAAAATGTATGTACAGTATCTCCAACTATATCGGTTATATAAATGTACCATGAAATCTCATCCCTGAAATGAAAAGGGTATCATGTAACATGTGAGGCCAAAAAATAGACTAAATTCATTACTAACTTTCTATTT
>NW_007741857.1:0-6312 GCF_000696425.1 Galeopterus variegatus | reverse complement strand
AAAAGATTAATGATTATAGTCTCAGTACTTATCATTTATAGGTCTGAGAATATGGTCTACATCATCAGTATGACCCTCCAATACAGATTTTACTCAGAAAGCTTATTCTGCTGCTATTCAATTGAAGCAATGTGTAATCAATCCACTTACTCTTAAACACCTCATTCTTTTTTCTCTGGACAATCTCTATAACAGCTTTGTAAATCATCATCTATAGTGGTTTCATTTTTGACCTAAATCTAAATATAAATACATCGTGTAACAAAGTACTGTTCTATAGTGTAAGAATTCCCAGTTTCTTTTACCATTTTTAAATGAGCAAGCCATGATGGTCTTTATCTGATTTTCCTGAGCAATGGATACATAGGAACTTTGGAACATCAGGGCAGATCATCAATGGCCCTATTTGCATAACTATGTTTACATTCTCTCAGAAAATCTATAAAAGAAATTGTGAAAATCTTAGTTATTGAGTCCATAGAATGTCAGGTTTGAGCTACTTGTAAAAATAGGTTTTTTCTTCAATATTGTTATATTCTCTAAAGTATATTTTCTTAAAATCTGGAAGCTTATCTTGCTTGAAGAGTGCTAATAGTTCTCCCAGGGGGTTCCAGGCCCAGGATGGGTAAAAAGTATAGCACAGAACATGATGGATATTAGGTATACCACAGAAAGTGAAAAAAATAAAATAGCCACATGATACAGACCCTAAGAAATCTGATACACATTTCTAAGCATAGATAACCCTAAAACTTAATAAGCTAACATTTGAATCCTCATATTATTGTGATCATTTGGAAAGCCAGACCTGGTGTGGTTGCTTTTAAAATGTCACAAATAAAAGGAAGATTAATACAATTAAAACAAAAAACTATAAACTTAATGACATTATTATAAATCAGTGGCCATCCAAAAGAACAAAAAGTTCTGCCCAGTTAGTGGTCTCAGTTTTGTCTCAGTTATCAACATATTGTGGTGGTAATATTTAGGGGCTGACATTTGATAATTCTTTATATTATCAATGTTTTTAAAATACTATTTTGATCAGGATTTCTTTAAATTTTCAGAGTAATTTAAACATAATTAAAATATTTAAAACATTCAATTTTCATACTTCTTTCCATTTAATCACACCTTTTTTCATATTTGCAGATTATATTTTACATTTCGAGTTTATCATAATATTTTATTTTTTGGTAGCTATTTTTCTTATAAGTTCAGAACTTTAATCAAAATGATGTCAGCAGAATAGAGGAAACAAAAAGAAAAATTGCATTTGATCATCTCTATTTCTTAATCAAGATAAGAACTTTACGTATTTCACCATACCTACATACTTCCACGCATACAGGCAACATTTGCCACAAAACTAAAAGACCCGTATGTGAAATTGAATGTGGCAGATTCAAGTATAAATTTTGTGGTGAATTTACACTACTGTAGGAAAAGGATGAACTTGAAGTTTTTACACTCAGTGAAGCTGCCCAAACTGTGGAACCTGAAAGGTCAAATCCACACTGGAGTTCCTGAGAAATGGAAAGAAAAGCTTCAGGTGGCATCATTTTTAGTTTATGGAAAGAATCATAAACAAGATTCAGAACCAAGGTAGAGATGTGTTCAAAAAACAGGAGCAGGTAGAAAATATAAATGACCAAGGTCTACTTTTATTACCTTTGTAAGACAACCCATGATTTAAAGGTAAAGATCAAGGCAGCAGTACCTGGCAGTACCCTGCAAGCTGAACTAAACCACTTGTCATAACAATTTTGTTTAACAAAATCAGATTTTCACACAAATTATAAAGCTACAGAATTTGTCACCCTACTTCATTTATGGCAGGTTTTCATCTCAAAAGACTTGTGAAGACTTTGGCAGTCTACAATAAAGCCACAGAGTATCATATAATAACTTGCAAAAACATATGTTTCTTTGTCCATTAAGTTATTTAATATGTCTATTGATACTCACTGAATACTTTTTGGTTAAATAAAGTATTGTTTTTATATCTGCTTAGTGAGAGATCTCTTGTTAAGTAAGATTATGAAGAGTATTGAAAAAAACTTGAGAGAAAAAATCCATTTTGTCAAAAAAATAATTTTATAATATATAAATATTTATTGATATAATGGAAGTATTCACAAAAGAGAATTTTTTTACTATACAGGTAATGTAAATGAACCTGATCTTTTCTTCAGACTATTTTGTGATACTTCAATGGCTCAGAAATTGAAATGTGTTATGGTAAGTATTTTAACTTTCTCACACATAAATAGTACATGAGAAGAAGACAAAAAGTGAATTATTACTATTTTCAAATATTGAGCAACAAAGTACTTTAAGAATTACCCCTATCTCAAAGAATGACGGCATCGCCGATTGTATCATTTTGATGTGTACATCAAAACTTACCCATATATTTTCTAGTTCAAAGTTAGATTAAGGTCAATTTTAACAATAAAGCTAACAATACATTTCTTTCTTTTGCTCTTTGTTAGTGAGTTACTATGTGATGTTGGTTATTCATTTAACATTTGCTGTACTCTTAAATCACTCCTTATAAATACTCTTACTTCATATGATAAATTTTGAGTAAGAGTGAGATCATTGCTATTTTCTCTAAACTATTGTAGCTTAAATCTTGTTAGAAATAATACAAGGGTACTTCAAAACGTTCATGGAAAGATTCATATTATCTTTTAACTCTATTTTTCTATGAACTTTTTGCTGTACCCTCGCATTAACTCATGGGTAAGTAAATACTCAAAATTTGTTCATAGACTCATACTTCTCTTCTTTTATATGCTTATACATTTGCTAGAGAGCATGTAGGTTGGGGCACAGTGAAGCAGGCCGACCATATGCCTGATCGTGCAGTGAAACCAGAATACAGATGTGTGCAGCTGTGGTGATGCAGGAAATTCCCTTATGTAATAATAGCAAGCACACATGTGAGGGGATAGGTGCTCCTCTCTCACTTTCTACTTTACAAGACAGCAAATCCTCTCCTGTAGACTCTTCTAAATAAGTAGGTGCTTCACTTTGACAATGTTGCTTCAGCTACCAGAATTAAAGAGGTTTTCCTTAAGGAACTGTAAAGGAATCAGGAAACTATCTTCACTGTCACGTGCAGCTCCAACCCACCATTCTACCCTGGGTTGCTCTTTCAGTAGCAACCCAAACCGGAAGCAACTAAGCCCAGCCTAAGTGTCCTTCTTGCCCATCTACAACCAGTGATTCATGTTCTGACTTGACTCAGTTGAAGATTCCAAACCATAGGTAATTCTCAAGGATTGTAACTTCCCACAGTTTGAGATGATGAGTATGTGTTTGATTGTGATAGACCACATATTCTCAGAATGGTCAAAAATCGTGTGCCGGTAAGTCCCTTTATTTTCCTTTTACTGTTTCTGACCAGTCATAATTCTAGGCATTCACTAGGTGTCCTAGATTCTCTTGCCTCTTGGTGAACTGATTGACAGAGTGGTGATGAGTCACTTTATTGTTTGTAGTGGATTTTGAAAGTTGGAATTTCTTGTCAAAGAATCTATTTGTTGAATTATTACTTTGGTGAGCCAAATAATGACTTGGACATGTCTTCTAAGCATTTTATTTTATTCTTAAAACTTTCATAAAGCCAAGTTTAATTACAAAAGAATTTCAAAAGATCTATGTAAAACATTGCAGCCAAATTGCTAATTTTACTTTTCAGTCATCTGTCAATTTAATTTTAAAAACAGATTTTATCTGCCTTATGATAAATTATAATCAGATAATAGATTTTTTAAATCCTGATTTTGTTCAGTATAGATATTTGCATTAATATAGACTTTTTAAAATGCATTACAATATCATTAATTTTGGTTACTGAGTTTTTTAATGTCCCTCAAACTTTTGTACTCTAGGTAAGTATCTTGATCACTTCACCTTATTCATGGCTTTCTAGTAAATTGCTATTCCCAGTGCAAAAACAATTGGTTTAAATTTTAAAAGTTGGAGCTTGATTACTGCTAGAGGATTACTTGATTTAGGTTGCAGGTGCCATAAATCAGTATTTGATGAAACCTAGGCTTAAATAGGAATGAGCAGAGTAATTGGCACTTAATTAACATCGATTGTGAAGCTCAAGACTCTGAGCGCAAAGAATCCCTGGATTTTTATAAACGCTGCAGTTGTTTGCTTATTTGCTTCTAATCCAAGTACCCTTGAATAAAGCTTTATACACTTAATTTTCACTGACATATTGGCTTGTTAGTAATATTCTAATATTGTATTTACCTGAATCTATGCTATAGTTTATATATAAATGATTAATTAGAGCTACCATCAAATATTATTCTATTTATCTGAAGTGGTTTTTACTATATATATTATATTATTTATAATTCTATCATACCTTCTATACCTCAAATTTTGTTGGCAAAATATACTCATTAACATTGAAAGGAATGGAGGGTTTTTTTCTGTTAATATTATTGTTTTCATCAAATTCTTATAATTTAGCTTTTTTTTTTTTTCCCCCTGAAGGTTTCTCATGTGAAACACTAAGCAGCATCTCTAGGTCCTGAATACTTTTTGTTAATATTGGTTCTTTTGTGAGTACCTAAAAATTCCCTTCACATTGATTTCACTTAGCTTCTCAAGAGATAAGCCAAATAAAACTACTTTTAATTATAAATAACATGATTCGTTAATATGAAAGTTATACATGTTTAATTCAGGGAGAAAAAACAATATGCAACTTAGGAAACAGAGGGGTAGAAACCCCACACAAAATATCCAAACCCAATGAGAATAATATGTAGTATTTTAGTATCTCTTGTTTTACAAAAAAAAAAAAAAGAAAAAAAAAAGAGATAGCTATTAAATATTTCTGGTAACAATTATTTTCCTAACACTGAATAAATATATTACACAATAAAAATCATAATTAATGAATAACGTTCCTAACCACTGTATTGTAATTTATTCTATTCATGCCAATTACATGTCATCATTTTTTTTTTTTTAGTGTTATCAACAATGTTACAAGAGCTAAACTCCCTAGGCTTCTTTCATATTTTTCCTAGGATAAGTTCTTCAAAGTTTAAGAACTGAGTAACAACAAGCTTATTTTTAAAACTTTTGATAAGAAATTCCAAATTTCTTTCTTAAAGTTTATATCAATTACATGATTTACACTAAGAGGGCCTGTTTTCCTTAACCCATAATAGGAACTAAAAATCATCCTTTAGTTTTATTTTTGATAATTTGATGAATGAAATTTTATATCTAATGATTGTTCTATGTGCACTTACTTGATGACTTAGTAAACTCATCACTTTTCACATGCATAACGGCCATTACTATATTTCACTGGAAATCACCTCTTCAGGTACCTTGTCCAGTGTCCTATTGGCAATATGATATTTTCTTATCAGTTTCAAACATCCTAATGAATTAATCATGTCAATTATTTTTGATCATATATGTTGTGATCATTTTTAAAGACTTCTTTTAATTTTTCTTTCTTTTTGATGTTAGTGTCATTCTCTAATATGTTAGTGTCACATTATCTTTTGCAAAGTCATATATATTAGTCTTTTCTTTAGTTTATGCTTACAGGTGTTAGGCTTTATGAAACCTTATAAACTTCAGAAGTGTCTAAGTACATTTAAATGCCATTTGCTCCTGAGTATATATTGAACTCTGTTGTTTCACTGATATTTTGAGAAAAAAATGGCTTTATTTTAATTCACAATTTTTTTTTTGTTATTCTAAAAATATTTGTTCCAACAGTTAAACTTTGTCACCATGTCCTAAATTCTTGTTCAGGTGTAGAAGGCAAAGTGGGTAGAAGCTTAGGCTCAGGTGTGCAACTAGGTCCAAATCCTGGATGCTCAGCTTACATGTTATAGACATGTAGCTTCACTAAGTCTCAATTTCCTCTTCTATGAAACTGGACAAGTAATTATATCGGTATATATTTATGGAGTTGAAAGTATCATTTGAAATAACACACCTAAAGTTTTTAGCACTGCTTGGATATCTGGAAAATCATCAATGAGTGATTGTTATTAATAGAATCATTAACAGTAATTCTACACATTTTATTCAAGTGGATAAGGAAACTGTGGTATATCTACACAATGGAATTCTATTCTGCTATAAAAAAAGAATGAAACACTACCACTCACAACAACATGGATGGACTTAGAGGAAACTATATTAAGTGAAACAAGCCAGGCACAGAAAGAGAAATACCACATGTTCTCACTTATTTGTCAGAGCTAAAAATAAATAAATAAATAAATGGATAAACACACAAACAAATAC
>NW_007741856.1:10344-23734 GCF_000696425.1 Galeopterus variegatus | reverse complement strand
TATTAATACTACCCCAAATGCATAGGCAACAAAAGAAAAAATAAACAAATGGAATTATATCAAACTACAAAGCTTCTGCACAGCAAAAGAAACAGTTAACAGAGTGGAAAAAACAGCCTACAGTATCGGAGAAGATATTTGCAAACGATGCATCTTATAAAGGAGTAATATCCAGAATACACAAGGAACTCAAACAACTTAACATTAAAAAACAAGTAACCCAATTTAAAAATGGACAAAGGAACTGAATGGGCATTTCTCAAAGAAGGGTGTACAAATGGCCAACAGACACATGGAAAAATGCTCAACATCAGTCAGCATCAAGGTAATGCAAACCAAAACCACACTGAGATATCATCTCACTCTAGTTAGACTGGCTATTGGCAGAAACACAGAGATTAACAAATGCTGACAAAGATAAAGAGAAAGGGGAACACTACTACACTGTTAGTGGGACTGCAAATTGGTGCAGCCATTATGGAAAACAGTATGGAGCTTACTCAAACAACTACAGATAGAACTGCCATATGATCCAGCAATTCCACTGCTGGATATATACTCGAAGGATTGGAAATCATCAAATCAAAGGAATACCTACACTCTCATGTTTATCACAGCTCTATTTAAAAGAGCCAAGAGTTGGAACCAACCTAAATGTCATCGTTGGACAACTGGATAAAGAAAATGTAGTATATTTACACAATGGTATACTGCTCTGCCATAAAAAAAATAATGAAATTCTGCCACATGGATGAACTTAGAAAAATTATGTTAAGTGAAATAAGCCAGACACAGAAAGAGAAATATGGTATAATCATTCTTAATGATCTGTGTGGTGCTTATATTCAATAGGCCAGACATGTCAGTGTGAGATATTATTACAAAAGTTGATTCTCTGATCTCAGTGGTAATAATGGGATTCTTTACTGGTAGAATGCAGATGAAGACATCTACCCATCAGAGAAAAGGTGTGTGTCACTGTACAATAAGCCATAGAGAGAAAATGGTTAGCTGGCCCATGGAAATCTGAGACTATTGCTAATTACACATAACCTCAGAAATGAAATAAATTGATTCCCAGCAGTCCACTTAAGTGATTCTTGGCATATATAGGATAATAAATTCTAGATTTGCTGGGCAAAAATCTAACACAAGTTGTCATTTTAGAGATTCACAACAGTTTATCATAATAGGTCAGTTTAACACTCAGAGCTGATCCCATAATGAAGGTTGAGGCTGATCAGTATGGAAAAAGAAACAAACAAAAAAACTTCATTGGGTTCTCCAAACATACCCATCACCATTTATCAGAATGACTGTAGAAAGAGAAAAACTCATACTTCAGAATTTATTAGTTACTGTTCTTAACTCATGTGTATACTCAGAGACCCAAAATAACATTTTCCACTAGTCCCAGTAAGCCTTGAGTTGATCTAAGAGTGGTTTCAAACATACAGTGGGAATAGAGTATATTTAACAGGCAGAATTCTCATGGTTCCTTAATGTATGGAACAAGGGTGATCATGGTGAGAAGAACCAAAGGCAAGCCTCCGTATGTGTTCCGTCTCTGAAGATAGTAAGCCAAAATGGCATATCCCTGGGGGAATGAGAGTAATTAGTGCCACCGTCAAGAACCTAAGACATGCAAGTGTCATGTTTCCTAGCACAACACCAAGTAACTAGCCTGTTTAGTCTATGCAAAAGCCTGATGAGTCACAGAGAATTACAGTAGGTTATTAAAAACTTAATCAGGTGCTGATGCCCATTACAGCTATGGCTCCAGATGGGGTATTTTTACAGGCACAACTCAACACAGCTTTTAGTACTTGCTATGCAGCAAATAATTTATTTTCTATTAAAGCCAGTAAGCAAAATTGTAGGCAGCTTTCACTTACACATCAGAGACAGCTGAGTAGCTTTACTGTCTTGCCATAGGGCTATGTCAACTCCTTAGCTTTCTTTCACCATGTATGCAGAGTGTGTTTGCTAATTAGCCAGAACCCTAGACAACTTACTTAGTGGTTTAAATGACCCAAGTTTTATCGAAAACCATGCCTACTTCAGTTCATCTTAGCATTTATTTCTTACAATTAATAATTTTATAATTAAGTGGCTTAATTTTTCTCTTATTATTAAAAGACTTAAAGACCTCTCTGTCAACAGTCATAACAACATTAATTTTAAAATATGCATTCATTTACTGTGATAAACAGATACTTAAAAAATTAAAAATCAAAGGAAAAGTAAATATTAAGATTCTCAAAACAACTTAAAGAAGAATATATCTATCCATAAATAGATTATTTTAAAATCTCCCTTTTAACTTATGAATCCATCAGAAAAGCCCACTATATTCTTTTCTTGTTTTTCTTTTTCAATAGAAAAGCACAGGTAAAGCATAGGGAAAAGATGTCATTGATTGTTTTCTAATTCACTTTCAACATACTCTTAAATAAATAACAAAAAAAAATTGTTATTGTCTGTTATATGGCAAATTCGCATTTATTCATTCATTTATAATAATTATTATTTGACTCATTCTATGCATATAGTATAAGATATGCAGCTTGGCCAGGCAGGAACAAAACACTATACAAAGCCTGTTCCTGCTCTTGAACTTTCTGCTACCTAGTAAAAACTGTTTGAATGCCTGCTATGAGGTAAATCTCCAGCCTCCAAGCAATCACACCCATAACCTCCACAACACACATATACACAGATACAAGTATCACTTAAATCTGCCAATTGTCATGTTCTTCACACCTTCACACCCTTAAGTGTAAAGAGATAGAGCTACTTTTTTAGCACTAGAGCTCAACACAAATCCTTAGGACTGTATATATAACAGCAAATAATCCTTACCTGCAACTCTACAGATTATTTTTGTGTGGTTTCCCTGGCTCTTTCATCTACTCCAGAATGCATTTTGGCACTCTGGCTCTTATCCAGCTTGGTACTTTTAGAAAAGCTTAACTACTACTCCTAGAAAGAAAAAAAAATGATAGTAAGTAAGAAAATGAATGAGGGCTTCTAAAAGTGTTTAATAAATTTGCAACTAAAAATGGTTCTAAATTTGATTTGCCTAAATTTAATGTGTTCTGCAGTTAGAAGTTTGGATGAGGTTGTCTCCTTGGAAATGTATTCAGATTTTTAAGGTCAACTAATCAGATTCCTAAGGGGTTTTCAGTGAATACCATCAGGTCCTACAAATTCACCTGAGCAAATATTTTTATTTGACTCATTTTTATCAACCAGAATTAGACTTGAAAGCTTTAATAAGTGCCTAAGTTTTAGAATGGGGTTCTTCTAAAAGTCATAAAACTGATACATGAATTAGAAATGTATATCTTATTATTCATAATGATGAAAGTAATATTCTTAAGCCATTTAACAGAAGGAATTAAACAGGGTTTTTATGATAGCCATGAAGATCACTGCAGTGGGGACAGGAAAGCAACAAGACTTTAGGTCACTCCATTTTCAGGGGTTAAAATAAAATGCTAAAAGGATCTAAATCCTAAGATATTTGATTGGTCAGATGCAGAGAATGAGCTAATAAAACATAATTGAACTATTGAAATTATTAACCTCGAATTCTCACTTATTTCTTACTCTACCAGTAAAATTTATCCCAGCAAATAATAAAATTTTCTGTAAAATAAATTTGTAAATTTCATACACAATTTGCATATAGATACAATGCATTAAATGGCTAATTTGTTCAATATAGAACATATTAATGAATGTTAGAAAAAATTTTCAAATGTCCCAATATATTACTGTAAATTTAGATTTATAAATTCTAAAATTTGTAAAAAAAAAAAATCTGGGCCACTTTGAAACTGTCCCTGATTTTTAGATGCTCATTAAATATAACCACCTGTGATTTGATGGTCATGATAGTAGATATACCATCTTTTCTCTTCTTTCTTACATTCTTCTGTATATCTCCATGTTCAACAAATTTAAAAGTATGTCCCCAAATTATTTGTAATATAGCTATAATATTCCACTGTGGAGGGTACTAACATTAATAAAGCAAATGTATTTCACAGGGCCTAGCTTCCAAGGCACTATAATTTTAGGTATAGCCTAACTGTTTAAAATTACACATAGAAATGTTAAGCTTGCAAAAGACAGGAAACTTTCCCCGGGCTAAAGTCTCTGTTGTAGATAAAGAATCGTAACACAGCAAAATTGCTGGCTCTAAAGGCAATGTCCTTAGTGCAGCCAAACCTAATGGTTATTGCCATGACAATTATCTTACTGTTCTTTTCTAACCACCTATGTTCCTTTTCTGTAACTTTCTGGCCTGGAGAATAAATACTGAGAGAAGACCCTAGTTTGGTGTTATTTTTCTGAGGAATGCTGCTCTCTTGAGGGTTCCTGGAAATTAACCCCTTCAGGGCTTCTCACTGCTCAGAAGAAATGGCTTTGAGTAATCCTTTGCATCTTCGTCACCCTGGGAAAAGTAACATTCCACAAAGCTTATTCCATAGTTTTCTAGTGTTATCTCCATTTCAAAGGAATGAATATTGAGAAGAAAGAAATTTATTTACTTAACTATAGGACATGTTTTGCTTCTTGATGTTCCACACGGAAATGACAAGAAATATAATGCAGTAGTGTGAAGGCCCCATTTCTTAGGAAAATGTTTAGAAGCATATTTTAAAGGATTCAGAACAAATACAAAGGAAGAAGTGATGTCACCAGGATGGCAAAATAGATAACTTACAGCATCACTTTCCCCTCCTACAACAGATCAACTTACAACTAATAAAACACAATAAGTGCCATCTCCACATCACTGGAATTCAGGAGGAGGAGAGACCTGTGGAGTCTATGAAGACTTGGAAGGCCACAGCAAGCAGGAAGAGAGATCACCCCAATCAGTCCAAGCCTCGGCCACCCACCCAGGCCAGCATGGCACTGAGCACAGAGCAGCTACCAGAGCAAGAACCAGCTACCTGGAGATGGCAAAGCCACAGCAACACCATTTGTGTGAAACTCCTAGGGGCCTTTAGAGGAGAAAGATGCTGCGAATGCTGGCAATGAGGGAAAAATAATACCACTTTGGAGTGTACAATTCCATCTCCCAGGCCAGCAAAGCTACTTGTGAGCTTCTTCTAGACCCACATACAAAAGAGGTGCTGCAGCCAACAAGAGTAAGGAATCACCCAGAGGTGGGTGAGTCTTCACAGGAGACTTGTAAGAGGCCTGCCCCATAGAAAGCATTTGGAGTGACAGGGGAGGACTGATCCACCAGGGAAGTGTCAGAACACAGCGTTGGCAACAGGTCTGCCTTCAGGTTAGCATGGGTGCCACACAGTGAAGACCAATTAATGTGCTAGAACTGCAAGGTGCACAGTTTGTGCGAAAGACTCAGTCCTGGACCAGATTTCCCACAGAGCCAGGTTGTTTTTGTGGATACTGAACTTGACCCAGAAGTGACTAAAAAGCTGGCAATTAAAATCTGGTCTGCACAAAAAGTTTTCCCAGTCTGAGAAACAAGAGCAAAGCAGTAATTTAGCTCAAGCATTGAGATTAAGTTCCAATCCCCACAATAAGTTTCTCCCAATCTGAGAATTAATTATAGTTGCAGCACAGTATTTAGGTGGTGGTAGTTGCTATTAATACACCACAGAATGAAACACACACACACACACACACACACACACACACACACACACACACACACCAGACAAAGTTCTGGTGTTTAGCAGTAAAGGTATAATACAACCAGAAAACACCTACAATACCTAGAAGAGGTGGCTGTCTCCTCAACTTCACAGCCATCAACAAAAAGATACAATGATCGAAAATGAACAGAAATACACCACCATCAAAGGAAACAAACAAAGCACCAGAAATTAACCTAGAGGAAGAGCTGATTTATGAAATTCTGACAAGGGAATTCAGAATAACCCTCTTAACGATGTTCAGGGAGTCACAAGAAAATACAGAAAGAAAATTAAATGATATTTAGAAAACAATCTAAGAGCAGAATGAGAAACTTGGTCAAGAAATAGAATAAATTTTAGAAAAAGAAATAGAAATTCTAGAAATAAAAAATTCATTATCTGAACTGAAAAACTTGATAGAAATCTTTAACAGCAGACTTAAACAAAGGAAAGAACCAGTGAACTTAAAAAAAGAAGATATGAAATTATCCAATCTGAGGAGCAAAAAGAAAAAAAAATAAGAAGAAAAAAATGAAACCAAATTACACCAATATCACTCCTTCAAGCAAAATAAACTCTGAATAATTGACATACCTAAAGTAGGAATAAACTCTGAATAGTTGACATACCTAAAGTAGGGAAAAAAGGAAAGAAAACCTAGAAAGTATATTCAAGAAAATAATGACTGAAAATTCCCCAAGCATGAAGAAATATGACAGCATCAAGGTACAGAAACACCAGAGATCAACAACTAAATTCAATCCAAAGAGCAACATCCCACATTGCATAATAATAAAATTAACAAAAACCAAAGATAAACAAAGAATACTGAAGGTAGCAAAGGAAAAGAAACAGATAATATTCAATGGAGCCCCAATACCATTCTCAGCAGATTTCTCAGTAGAAACCCTACAGGCCAAGAGAGAGCAAGATGATATATTTAAAGTGCTGAAAGAAAAAGACTATTAGCCAAGAATTCTGTATCCAACAAAACTAACCTTCAAATATGAAGAAATAAAGTCTTTCCCAGACAAACAAAACCTAATAGAATTAATCAACACTAGACCTGCCTTACAAAAAATGCTAAAGGGCTTTCTGTTCGGGCTGAAAGATGATAATTCTAAAATGTAACAAGAAAACATTTGAAAGCACAAAATTCTTAGGCATAGAGACAACCTGAGAGTTCTCCAATGTTATAAGGGTGGTAAATAAACCACTTTTATTCTTAGTAAAATGAAAGGACAAACCTAACAAGTTGGTAACAAATATAACAATAGTGTAAGACACAGGAAATATTAAAAGATGTAACTTGAAACAACCAAATGTAAAAAAAAGTGGGAGGGAATGACATCAAAACATAAAGTTGGCTTTTTTTTTGTAGCAATCAAAGTTGTTATTCTTTTAAAATAATCTGTTATAACATGTTTTTTGTAAGCCTCACAAAAACCATAACACAAAAACTTATAAAAAAACATTCGAAAAATAAATAGTGAAAAATCAAAAGATACTATTGGCAAAAACCACTTAATCACAATGGAAAACAGTAAGACTGGAAAAAAAGATCTACAAAACAACCAGAAAAAAAGATAAGAAAATGGCAGTAACAAATCTCTATATCTCAATAATGTCTCTAAATGTAAATGGATTAAATCCCCCAATTAAAGGCCACGAAATAACTGAAAGAATTACAAAACAAGAACCAACAATACACTTTGTAGAGGGTTAATCTTTATTCTCATTTGATTTTTAGAATAAGGTTTTTAGGTAAATTTTAGGGTTTTAGGTAAATGCATGTATGAGGCAACAGTCTCCAGTCAGGAGGCCAAAGCCCACAGTTAGCATGGCAACAGCCCATTTAATCAATTCTAATTAAATATATGTTGTTTCTCATTTGATTTTTAGAGTAGGGTTTTTATGTAAATGCATGTATGGGGCAACAGTCCTTGGTTAAGAGACAACAGTCTACAGATAATGCAGCAACAGCACATCTAATCAACTCTAATCACTGCTTAGGTATGGTGTTGTAATGATTTTAGAGCTAACAGGTGCTTGTCATACTGATCCTGTTAAGAGATTTTAAGAATTGCTGAAGGGAAAAATATGAAAAAATGTTTGCTAGGGGCAAGCTGTCTGTTGATGGAAACTTTAGAGAAAATTATATGTAGATTTAAACATAAGAATGTAACTCTGCTTAAATCATTTGAGGAGAGGTTATATTTTAGATAATGATTGCAGTTTGACCAACTTAGCTTTTCACAAATTGTACTTTGGAATGTCATGTTGTTAATTTTACTGATGTTACTAGTTTCCATTGTTTAAGCTATACTTAGCCATAGATAACTTTTGTCACATTGCCCGTATCTTTGTGTCCTTTTGTAATGATTGAATCAACTGATTTTTCTTGTGAAACTTCCTTCTCTTTACAATAAAAAACAGAAACTAACTTTGAATCAGGGTTGTACCCGGTTTTCTCCTAACAGAGGAGTTGCTGGGCTGCAGTCCTTCTGGGCTTCTCATTGCATTCATGCTGCTTTGAGTAATCCTTTTTTTCATCTCCATTACACAGTGAGAAGTGTAACAAATGGTGCCCTGTGTGAGGACTTTCGACTCCACAGATCAGAGACTGACTTGCCAAAGCCTTAGAAAGGAGAAGGACATCTGACATTTATACTTACTCATCCCAATAAGGGAATCACAGGTGGCTTTCTATTAGCATTGCATGCCTGTGGCAGTGTCTAGCTAGGCTTTAGCCTGAAGGTTTCTTTTCTCTTACTTTCATTCTTTAAATATGAAAAATTATTTAACTAAAGAGGAGATTCAAAATAAATTATAACTCCAATGTCTCCTTAAATCAGCTGGCTATAAAGTAACTGAATGACAGCTTGTTGAATTATTATTGGTCACTAGACAACAATGCCTTTGGTGCCCTAAAGAAGGAAGTTTTGATATTGAGGGAATGAATTGGTCACTGGTTAAAAAATGCAACCTCTCAAGGCTTCTCACCTAATAGTTGGGAATCTATATTGAGTCACTTTGAGATCTATTGAAGACCTTAACAAAAAACAGACATGTTTATGTCACCAAAAAGGATGAAACATAATCCTTTCTACCACATCCTCCTTCATCTGCCCCTGACTTTTCTCCTCTCAGATGTCTCCAACTTTCCCATTCCCCTCCCATCACCAAATCTCACTAATGTAAATCTCTCGGCCCCTAAAGATGTGTTTTGGGTAACTGAAAGGACTTTAAATTGGATGAACTAAAGTGAAAGAAGTTGATATTTCTTTGTAATGTTGTGTTGGGGCCCAGAAAGTTATAACCCAATATGAAAGCCTCAAAAGCAAATTATTTTTGCTCTGACTTTCTCCTGCCCTCCTGTCTCTTGGTCCCAATATCCCCTGAGGCAAGCTATAGAAGCTAGAATCCTTCTTCCCCAAAGCGAGTCATAGATATACTCTAATCTTGCCCCTGCCTTTCTGTCTTTATGCAAGCCATAAAGAAATTCTCTGACCTGCATAGTCGGATTGTAGTTCATAAAACTCCCATTCCAGAAAGGATCCTGCCCAATACCCTGGAGGAATGATTTTCTCCACTCTGTCTATTAACAAGTCTTTATCTTTATTTTGTTTTCACCTGCCAACTAGCTCTGTGTCCTGAGACAGTTTCTTTGCAAGCGGGTTTTGTTTGATCATATTTTCTTTTTCTTAATTCCCCTCTCTTCTTTGCCAAAGACTCTGAGGCCTCATGAGAAATGCAGCCTTGGCATACCAACAAGACCTCCTTCTAGGTCTGCTGCCTTTACTGGAAACCCCAAAAGCCAAAGGGCTTTATCTCTATTTGTTCATTGACTCAGCCCTTAGCTCAGTATCCCATTTGAGAAACAAAAGCTAGAATAAAATTGACCTGTTTTTGTTACCTTATTTTCTCTAAAACAGGGTGAGGCCTGACAGATAAGCTCTGACATTTTTTAGAAACACAATTTAAATCTGACTGTCCTTTCAATATAGTGAGTTTTCTATTTTCTGTCACCTTATTACATTTTAAACAAAACCTATAGAATCCTTATTGTTATGTCTACATGTATATATACATAGTAGACATATGTTATGTCTACATGTATATATACATAGTAGACATATGTTATGTCTACATGTTCATGTCCATATGTCTGTTTGCATTGTCTGCATGGTACCAACTTGACTTATAAATAATGTGTGCTCATTGAGTGGATAAGTATACTTTTCAAGTTCACGTGACTTTAATTTTCTAAAACTGTTGGTAAAATAGATGTGTTTTCAAAATTTGATTTTAACCTTTTGCCTAAATTTGTTTTTTGATCAACACATTTTGTGATATGTTTGATACTTGCTTAATTTGTTTAAGGACTAAAAGCTGTAAGAGAACTGGCTGCTGGGCTTCTCCCAAAGCACTGCACATGTCTTGTTGTTAGCTTGGTTTTGGTTTTAAACCTCTAAATTCTGGGCACTAAACAGAGGGCCATGGTGAGGTCAGAGGACATAATGTGTCCACAGCACATGGGCCATCAGCTGCAGAACAAAACCTAATATGTCTCCTCCTTATCTCAGCTCTGCCTCCCAGCCATGCTGTGAGAAACAGTATCTTCTAGACATTATCTTCATAAATGCTGCCCTCTGCCTTAAGCTCCACATGGCCTCTCTGGATTCTGCATGGACCTAAATGCCATGTGGGTACTGATATGAGGAAATTAAACAAACGTGAATGGGTTAAATGCTTATAAATGAGATTGATGGAGTTTGGATGATGGATGTGTTGTCCCCACCAAAACTCATGTGGAAATTTGATCCCCAGTGTGGCAGTGTTGGAAATGGCTTGAGTCATGGGGGCAGATCCCTGATGAATGGATTAATGCTCTCCCTTGGGGAGGGGGAGTAATGACTGAGTTCTCAATCTATTAGTTCTCATGAGAGCTGGTTGTTTAAAAAGACCCTGGCACCTTCTCCCTCTCTCTTGCTTCCTCTCTCCATGTGATCTGCTTGTACCCGCTGGCTGCCTGCCACTTTTCCACCATGAATAGAAGCAGTCTGAGGCCTGTGCCAGATGCAGCTGTCCCAGAATCGTGAGCCAAATAAACCTGTCTTCTTTATAAATTACCCAGTCTCAGGTACTTCTATTAGAGCAACACAAAATGGACTAAAACAGAGATCATCATAGTTTCAAAATTTCTTCTCAGTAATTTGAAATGTTAAAGTTGTGTTATCTTGATAAAATATAAAAATGTTAGTTTTATATAAAGAAAACTAAATGTTTGGATCTGTTAAAATTAAAAACATGTCTTTTTAGAAATTAGAAATGGTTTTTATCTACAAATATAAAACAATCCAAAATTGCTTACTTCCTAAATTTAATAATTTTAATTGGTCAAAGTTTTATTGGTATGAAAAATAAAATTAGGTTTCCTTCTTAAAATTTTCATGTAAACTGTAAAAAGTAAACAGTAAATAGAAGATTTTCCATAACTCATGGAAACTCAAGATTGCTGCCTCATAACTTTTACCTTTGCTAGAGACCTTTGAAAACTACTTGATACACCAAGTTTTTGGCTAAGAAGCCATAAATATCTATTTGCTAAAAATAGCTGAGGCTCAAACTGGGTTTTATATAATCTGCTCCAACAAATGGACCTCCATTTACTAGCCTTAATATATAAAAATGTTTTTATCAGCACACATCTTTGCCTGAGTTTGCTAATCAAACAGGATTATATTTGTCTTTGCTAGAGGCTTTTAAGTTGTGAACCCAGCCAAAACCAGAAAAACCTTCATATATATAATTTTCAGGCAAATAAGGCCAATTTAACATTGATAGAGGGAAAAAAAAAAAAGGATGTAGAAAAAGAGGTGATATAAAGAAAGCTATGGACATAAATATGTAGTTGTGGTTAGGAAGGCTAAAAAGGAAAGAAAATAATTTTTATGTGAGAAAGCATCTGGTACAGTCTGTTTTTGTCCTAGAGTAAAATGACTGGCTATTTAGGAAGTAGGAAGTATAGGACAAAACAGAAAGTCTGAGTAAGTTGTGATAATGGTTCATACAAGTAAATTTATAAAAGAAATTTTTAAAATTGGCTAAAATTAAAAACAAGTTATGTACAGGTTTTTCTAAAAATTAACCATTAATATCAAAAGTATTCTGATATATGGTTAAAGTTTGCTCTCCTGCATTGGAACAACCAGATTTCCTAAAAGCACTTAATTGCTCTTAATAGAAAATTGTAAGATGTTTTCTTTATCTTTTAGATAACTGGCCTAGGAGACTTATTTCATGTTTTATCATGATAATTTATTTTGTTTTCTGCGTTTGAAATCCTTTGTCACTTTGCTTTTAGTTTTGTGATCTTATTTAACTGTTTTAAGCCTTTGTTATTTGACAAACTTTTCAAAACCAAATTCTAAAAGCTCAACCTTTTGATTTGAACTAAATTTGAGGGGTTCCAAGGGCCTTGGAACTTCTCAAAGGTGACTTTAACTTTGAGAGGTTCCAAGGACCCTGAAGCTTCTCAAAGGATATATATATAAGAGATGTATCAAAACCAATTGGCTTATTTGATAAATTTGACTATATGGAAAGTATTGTCAATACTGAGATGTTATGAATATGTGTTCCATAATTGTGTAAGATCCTTAGAAATCTATGTTTTATATATATGCTGTCAATCATAATCTTGGTTCAATTACAATTTTAAAGTGCTATGTCCATAAACTAACAGATACAGTTTATTCTAATAAAAAAAAAAAAGAAAAAACTAATGGGTTTATAAAATTACTAACCAAGGTCAAAAGAACAAAAATTAATTACGTAAAACTGAATTAACTAAAAATTTATGTTTTTTTATCATTGGTCAAAAGAACAAAAATTAATTACGTAAAACTGAATTAACTAAAAATTTATGGTTTTTTATCATCTCTTTATTTTGAAACATTGATGGCACCTTTTAAAAATTAAAACATTTACTTTTCTCTCTACTTGATCCTTCCAGGATTTTAATACTATTCATGAGTATTTTCATTTTATGGCAATATAGTTATTTACCTGAGTTCAATAAAGATCTGTTCTTCTTGTAACAGGACACAATTGGAAACACTGGGTTATTTTACCAAGGATTTGGTTGGAATGTTATGTTTTCACATATGACCAAACGGCCCTGCCACTGCTGGCCCCAGCCACTGTGGTACAAATATGTTAACTGGAGAAGGAGCTTATACTCACCCTCAGGCTCAAGCCCAGATTATAGATTTAAAGGATTATTTCTTTAACATTCTCCTGCATGAAACTGATAGGGAAAACTTGCATTTCCCCTCTCTAGCATTAATGCTGGGGCTTCTCTCTTTATGGAATGTCCTCCCTCACAGTATGATTAACAGTAAGATTTTGTAGAACATGCTTTATACTCTATTTGTATGTTTTTTCCAGGTGGCTTGATTTATCATTACATGGATGACATTCTCATTGCTCATCATACTTTAGTGTATTTTTTCCAATTCAAATTAAAACTGACAATGGACCCATATATACTTCTAAGGCCTTTCAATTACTTTGTGATAATTGATATATTAAACATATTACAAGAATCCCGTATAACCCTAGCAGACAGGCCGTTGTAAAAAGTGTTAATGGACTACTCTAATCTCAATTAAATAAACAAAAAAAGTGGGAATATGGAGAAAGAT
>NW_007741856.1:3963-6295 GCF_000696425.1 Galeopterus variegatus | reverse complement strand
TTTGCTTCCTCTAGGCGCCATCTTGTGTGGACCATGCAGGTGGGGAACTTAAACAGCCACCTCCTTGGTGTGGCCTCCTTTCACCCTGGCAATTGCTATAGCAAGTGGAGTGGTTGTAGCCCAAGACTTTACCCCTTTTTTAGTTAGTCATAGGGAATGTTCCATGAAGCTATAGGTAGGAGTTGAAAGGTGATAGTGATAGGTTCCAAGGAGTCTGGACCATAAATTTATGTAATATTTTATGTCTTCACGACCTAACCTGACCCAACCTCAAATGTACAATTTGTATACCTAAGGAGTTTTTGTACTCATCCCTGAACTTATGACCCAGTAAGTCTGATAATATCCAGGTTATTCTAGGCAGCTGTGACTAAAGCTATCATTTGCTTAAATTAATATAACCTACCTGATCCATCTGGGTTTTGCCTGTACTAGAAAAGTGAAATAACTAGGGAAATGATGGGGACCACCACTCCTGACTTTTCCTATTTTTAATGGTACAGATCTGAAAATTATCTTTTATAATGTATGAGATAGAGATTCAGCCTAATTCTTTTCTAGTTTTCACATTAAATATTCATTCTCACCAAATTTATATACCATATTACACAGGGACAAAATTATCAGGTGTACTGGAATCTATTTATAAATTGTCTTTAGTTACACTGATCTATTTCTATGCTAATGCCATATAGATTTGATTATAGTAACTTTGTAGGATGTTCTGAAATCTGGGAAGTCCCAACTCATTATCTGTATTGATAATAAAATATCTTGGCTATTCTAAAGCATTTAGTATTGCAGAACATTTTGAGGTTATCGAGATGCTTTGTGTCACTAGACATTAGTTTGCTTTTTCTAAAAGGTATGTAAATGAAATCACACAATATGTACTTGTTTTGGCTTGGCTTCTTTTCACTCAGGATACTTATTTTATGAACCACTACTTTTTCAGCAGGCATTAATAGTTTATTTCTTCCCATTGCAGAGAAGAGTTCCATTATATGAGTATCACACTGTTTGTTTATCCATCTGTTGCTTGATATTTGGTTTGTTTCCTGTTTTTGAATATTACAAATAAAGTCACTATGAACTGTGTGTACAGATTCTGGTATGGACACATGCTTTCATTTCTCTCGATGTGTGGGGTGCAGAGTAGAATGTCTGGATTACATGGTAGGTGAATGTTAAACTTTTTAAGCAACTGCCAAACAGTTTCTTATTTTTTGACATTGCTATTTATTATTTCACCTTGTTATTTTGAGGCATTTGTTTTAAAATATTGAAATATAATGATGATAATGAAATCCTTATTATTTCTAATTTGAAAAAAATTATTTTAAGTAGTATAAAGTTAGTTTGGGTAAGTAGTTATCATCATATTTAGCAGTTTCTTCTATTATTATCTCTTATAGTTTTTATTGGGAATTATTCCTAATTTTATTTAACACTTGCTCAAAATACATTTATCTGATTGTTTTTAACTTGCTGATGTATAGATCACACTAATAGATTTGCTGTTTTGGACCATTGTTGCTTTCCTGAAATTAAAGATCTGTGTTCATTGGCTGCATTGATAGATTCTATTTGTTAAAACTCACTTATGCCTTTGCAGTTTTATCTGTCAGTAAGATAGACATATGTTTCTGCTATATTTTTACTAATACTTAATATTAAAATTGTAAATAATATAGGAGTTGTTTGATTTTTTTTTAAAGTTATATACAATTTGATTGTGAACTGATTCTTAATTGGAACCTTTATTAATGCTAAATTAACTTTCCTTTGCTTATTGATCTATTAAGATTTTCTCTCGTTTCTCAGATCAACTTTAATAATTTATATTTGAATTAAAACTCATTAACATCGTTCATAATTTTTATTTATTTTTGTGAATATGTGCATAATACATTCATAGCTCTAATAATAACTATGTGTTTCTTTTTTTAAAAAACTTTACTATTTTATGTTATTTTCCATATATTACCTGTAATTCAGCATATCAAGATGTCTACTTTAATTACCACATGCATTCTACAATTTTTTCAGTAATTTTAGGATTTACCTTCCTTAATTCCCTGAACCTATATTTATGGGTTATTGTTTTACTTTCTAATCACTAATGTTAAACGTTTGACTCATTTTCATTTTTTTCTTAATTAATAAAAACAATTAAGGACATAAATTTTCCCAAGAGCACAACTTCAGTTGTCTCATAACTAAATAAGCATGTTGATTGAATTATTCCACTTGAAATGTAGGAATTTCACTAAGTTTTCCAGATGAGTTCTTTCATCTTCAAAAATTCATATTTTTCTTTAAAATTAATCTC
>NW_007741856.1:0-634 GCF_000696425.1 Galeopterus variegatus | reverse complement strand
AATATTAGACCTGTGGGTTTTTGTTTTGTTTTTTGCTTGTTTTTGTTTGTTTGGTTGTTTGTTTGGTTTGTTTTTTTTAATGAGTCTATAGAGTATTTTTGTTTTATTTTGTTGTACTGTGGTAAAAACACAATATGAGATCTATCTTCTTAACAGATTTTTAAATTCATAATACAGTATGGTTAACTAGAGTCACCATGTTGTATAGCAGATCTCTAACCTCATTCATCTTGTATAACTGGAGCTTTATATCCCCTCGACAACAACTCCTCAGTCTCCCTGCCCCCAGACCCTCACAAACATTATTCCACTCTCTGTTTCCTGAGTATTTTTAAAAACTCATATAACTGGAATCATGCAGTATTTTGTTAACGAAGGTAATTTAAATAGTATTAAAAATCATTGAAATAGGAAATAAAAAACTTTCAATTCAAAATGGCACACTGAATACATGTTTATCAACTTCTCTCAATACCTTAATTTTTAAAAAGTGAAAATGTATAGAAAAGTATATTCTGAGATAAGAGAGTTACATGAGGGCTATCAGTGGATGGATACTTCAACAGATTCCTCAAAGACAAAATGTCATTGGAATATTGATCACATATAACTCCTTTAGCACTGATCTAAACTG
>NW_007741855.1:43486-44353 GCF_000696425.1 Galeopterus variegatus | reverse complement strand
CCTACGTGACACAGCTAGAAGGCTACGGCAAAGTCAGCATTCCTCCAGTGTTACCCAGGGGAGTGCTTCCCACAAGACAATCCCTAGATTCATATCATCTGAGAAGGTGCAATTCAGAGGAATAGAAAATATTGCCAATTACATTTATTTTCACTATCCATGCCACTCCTTAGTGCACGGAACAGCTTGCAAAAAAATTCCCTGAGCTGGTACACGTATCCTACTCATCGACTGAGAGTTGCCTGCCTTTCCTGAAAAATGAGTTTGCAGCTTGAACAGCCGGCTCAACCATGCAAACCAAAGCACCTCCTTGCTTAGCTGAGACAGCGGACAGCTGAAGCAGAGAACCACTGAAGCCAAAAAGCTGGACAGAAAAAGCAATTCTGTCTGCATTGTAGGAACAAAAGGTGGAGAGATTTAAAAAGGCCACACATGTGGCAGCAGGGAAGATCTGAACAAAGTCCAGGCTCTCTCCGACTTCTCGGAACTCCCTCACTGTCCCAGGGAGCAGCCCACGTATTAATAACAGGGGGCCTGCCAGTGTCCTAAGTTTAAACTCATATTTTCAAAAGACAATAATTATAGGATCAAGGACGTGAGAATTTCACTTGGGCATGAAAATTATTTTTCCTTTCCTAGTTGCATAAAAAGATCAACTCTGGCCACAGAAATTCAAAGCAGGGAAATGTAAGCACATTTTACAAAGAGACCTTGGAATTGGCCTAAAGGGAGTACTCAGCTGAGAGAATAAAGTCCAACTCTCCTTGGAAATAGAATGATTTCTCAATATAGGGCTAAAATGAGTCAAAGTTGTAAATGAAGCCAGCACTCATATGCTGCCTGCCACATGCAGCCTCTTTTTGTCGC
>NW_007741855.1:40413-41754 GCF_000696425.1 Galeopterus variegatus | reverse complement strand
TGTGTTTCCAATAGATGTATTACGTCTTACATTTATGTCAAAAAGATCCAAAATGATTAAGACTCTGGATATTCACATTCTACCCTGGGTCTGATCTACACGTGGACAAGATAAAACTGGAAAAAATCCTGACAGATTCCCTCTTTTTGTTCCATTTCCAATGAGAGCAGTTCTTCCACAGACACATCACCGTAACTGCTCTGACATTCTCAGCTGCTGGCTGGAGAGCTCCGCCCGCAAAGACCGCTTTACTTTGATTACACCAACGATGCGCTATGGCAAGTTTGGAAAGAGAAACAGACTCATGTTCCTAAGGANTTTGTTAGAGTTGTGTCTTCGAGAAATACTTCTGGTTGAAGGAGGGATAATGACCCTAAAATTTTATGCATAGTCTGAAAAGTAACATTAGTAAACACAGAGAAAGTTAGCTAATTAGAGAAATACATATAAACTCAAAGATATATTTATTTGTAGCAGGAAGCAGATGCCTGTCAGATTTTAGACACATTCTTTGGGGTTTATTTAAATGCTCCCTTTTGGTGAGAGAATTANATTACACCAACGATGCGCTATGGCAAGTTTGGAAAGAGAAACAGACTCATGTTCCTAAGGAGGATCATTTGGACATGGGAAGATACGCTAAGTGCTGTAGTTGTGTTGAGAGTGCCTTGGAAGGGAAGATTAAGTAGTTATGTCTCACTATCTTTAAGCTGAGTAGTAGGAGGTAGAATTTAAGGATCCAAAATTGCCCTTGTTACTCATGCTGAAGTCATTCAGAGCCCAAGAACAGGGGCCTGGAGTCCCCATCTACCTGCCACGGGCTGTCGACAGGGCTTCACCGTAGGATTGACATTTCACCGGGGGATGGTGCATCATGCTGTTTGCAGGGGAGGAGTGATTGAAACACGGCCTTTGTAACCAGGGTGCACGTGGCCGCAACTGGACAGCCTGGCTGGAAGAGTGAAGGGACCCTGAGGTGGCTGTGAGCTGAGACCCTTCAATCATTTCTGTTTCTGAGGCCATGGCCCTCTGGGCCTGGTTCCAGTCCCTTGGGCTGTGAGCAGAGGACAGCTCATGATTGCCTTGAATTTGTGCCTGAGTTTCCTATGCAGGATGTGGTCTGTTTTGATCGAGAGCATTCACAATGTGGAGTTAAACACAGTTAGTTACAAGCTGTGAAAGCTTTTCCCAGCAAGATCAGTTCTTCTAAGATCTGCGGGTGTCTTACTGAACTAGCAGCTCCCTTACAGGGGCAAGCCGAGGATGAAAAAGCCCTTTTAGGTAGCTTGGGGACAGTCCTCTGGGCAGGGGGAAAAGTGCGTGCCTAGATTTGCCAGGGCC
>NW_007741855.1:37188-38537 GCF_000696425.1 Galeopterus variegatus | reverse complement strand
TGCTCCTTCCACCATGTGAAGACACAGTGAGCAGGTGCTGTCTACGAATCAGGAAGCAGCTCCACACCAGTCATCAAACCTTCCACGCTTTGATCTTGGATTTCCAGCTCCAGAACTGTAAGAAATACATTAGGTTATTTACAAGCCAAGCTACCCAGTCTATGTGGTTCTTTTATAGTAGCCTGAACAGACTAAGACAATGAGGTTGGCTTCCCTTCCCTTCTATAGGTCCCCCGCTCCCCACTCTGTGCACAGACACACACTTACACACAGCCCCCAACCCCTGAAATACATACANGTGCGTGCCTAGATTTGCCAGGGCCCGGCAAGGTAGGGCTGTGAGTGGGGTCCACCAAGTGTAGGATGTTTCTCCTGGGTAGGAGTGGTTCAGGAACCCTCCAGGTGAACATCGAGGAGGTGGCACTCAACAGTTCTGAGGAAGCCAGCCCTGACCTAAAAGTGAAAGACCTCAGATGTACAGGAGAGCTTGTCCATCCAGTGAAAACCTGCCCCAGTTGGGAGTGTGAGGACTGCGCTTGCAGGCTATTGAGTCCATGTGACTTCCTGGCAATGTCCCATAGTCACATCTAATTCTGTTTCCAAGTGAATCTGCTCCCTGGAACGTTTCTGTAAGTGTGTTGCTCAGCACGCTTATTACCCAGCAGTTTGCCTACCTGGAAGCTGCCCTCTCACTCACCCTTTATGGAAGTGCTGGTGACGTAGATAACCCTCCTGGGGGCTTTCATGCTTTCTGACTCCTGATGATTGAAGTGTAAGGGACCTGCACAGCTGGGAGAACCAACACAGGAAAAAAACACAGCTCTAGTGACATCTCCCAGCTTCCTTCTCTCCTCCCATTTATTTTATTTATTTATTTATTTGGTTTTTCAATCTTATTTTGATTAATCATGTTTTATTGGAAAAAAACCCACGTGTATATGCTTTTAAAAAATTAAATAGTACAACAGGCGTTTGAAAGTAATCTAGATCCACCCTCCTCAGAAATTGTGAGCAGCCTTATGAGTGCTTTCTGAAATCATAAATGTAGATTCAAGCATAAATGTATGTATATGTATGTTTCTCATGCAAACGGGGCATGTTATATACAAACCCCATGTATGACTATTCTAGTTGTGTGATGACCAGAATAAGTTGATGCATAGTGTCTCTTAATAATAACCTGAGTGCTATGGGCTGAATGTTCATGTCCCCTCAACATTCCTGCATTGAAATCCTCACCACCAAGGTGATGGTGTTGGAAGGTGGGGCCTTTGGGAGGTGATGAGGTTGTGAGGTTGGAGCCTTAGGAATGGGATTAGTGTCCTTATAAAGGGACCCCAGAGAGACCC
>NW_007741855.1:35387-35742 GCF_000696425.1 Galeopterus variegatus | reverse complement strand
GCTGGTAAGCATTTGAATCTGTGGGTCCTGATTTATGCACCGTGAAGACAGGTGTGCCTTATGCTGCATGAGTGCACAGGAGCAAACTGGAGTCCAAACATAATCCGCTTTGTGATTTCTATTTGGAATAACCTTACTCTTCCAGCTATTTTCTTTCTTTCCTGTTCTCCTTCGTATTGTAAACACATAAATATTATAACCCATTGCTATGTGCATCCTGATGTTATGTGAACAGCACTGCAGTTCATGAGAACTCATTTCTCCCAGTTGTTCAAACAAAAACTGTGGAGTCAATCTTGACTGGACTTGTTGACATCCAAGCAAAGGCTTAACGGAACCCCAGATCCCTGCAGGA
>NW_007741855.1:30389-35342 GCF_000696425.1 Galeopterus variegatus | reverse complement strand
GCTGGTAAGCATTTGAATCTGTGGGTCCTGATTTATGCACCGTGAAGACAGGTGTGCCTTAGGCTGCATGAGTGCACAGGAGCAAACTGGAGTCCAAACATAATTCGCTTTGTGATTTCTATTTGGAATAACCTTACTCTTCCAGCTATTTTCTTTCTTTCCTGTTCTCCTTTGTATTGTAAACACATAAATATTGTAACCCATTGCCATGTGCATCCTGATCTTATGTGAACAGCACTGCAGTTCATGAGAACTCATTTCTCCCAGTTGTTCAAACAAAAACTGTGGAGTCAGTCTTGACTGGACTTGTTGACATCCAAGCAAAGGCTTAACGGAACCCCAGATCCCTGCAGGATTTCAGAAAGAGGGGAATGTTGAGTGGTGCCCTAAGGCAGGGGTAGGCAGAGGTGTTTGAGGAGTAACCAGGCATCCCATGTAGCTGGACTTGAGTGAGAAACAACCTCAGAGCCACTGTTGGGTGTGTCTCTGAGTGTGTATATATGTGTGTTAGTCTCCCTTTATTTTTTTCTTGCCATAGATTTGTGGGGATGCCATGGGAATGACTTGGTCATCTTAATCATATTTGTGGGGAGATTCACTGTAGGGCTGGCCCTTTGGGGAAACATTATGTGGCAGATGTAGGTAGGGCAGGCGGGGACATTGGCGTTCAGAGATGGTTCCCCAGAACGTTCGTCACCAACACCACTCTCTGCAGCATGGCTCTGTGTCCAGAGAAAGCAGAAAGTCTCTCTGGCATGTGAGCACCTGTGTCTCAGGCTGGTGGTGGGATAATTCCACATGCATTTGTCCTCAGCTGGTCAAGGCCACAGCTGCAGAGATGCCTGACGCCCTGTCCTTTGCCTGCCTTGGGGCAGCCTGCTTCCTGCACATATGGGGCTTTCATGTTTTCTCACTCACCTCTATGTCCCTTGGTACTTTATGGTATAAAAAGCAAGTAAGTGAAAGCATCCCACAGCCCACCTGCACCCTCGGTGGTGCTACTCTATCCCTTCAGAGTTTTTACCCCACCTTGGAGAACTCTATCCTCCACCCAAGATCTGCAGAGTTGCACGTCTCCTCTGGTTATCTTCTTTTGTGCTTATGAGGTTATTATTTGGGATTGGGCCTATTTCCTGGTTTTCCAGGGGAATTTTCTCTACGTGTGAGGCTAAAGAACAGCTGTTAGACTCTAGCCACGTGGAAGGACAGCCATCACCTCTCATCTTGGGCATGCAAGGCTCTAACAAGAAATCTCTTTCCAGCCTGCTCTGTCACACATGCAGCCTGAACGTCATCGTGGGCCTGCAACTGCCTGACCTGGTCTGTGGCCCTGGTTGCACTTTGAGATGTAGCTGCACTGGGAACTCCATGTGTGGCTGGAAAGTCGAGGATGGGCAAGACCATCCTATCTCGGGAGGAGGGAATCCCAACAGGTCTGCAGAGTTGGGTCAAGGCCTTGTGTCTGGAGTGTGGAGACTACATATGGTCTGTTGTTCTGGGACCAGGGCTCTGAATTCAAGCATTAGGTATGAAACAGAATATTTAACAGATGTGAGGAATGTGGCCCATGAAATGGAGTGTGATTAGATAATCCCTAAACAGTGCCCTAGACTGAGCCGGACTGACAGTTCCAACACCAAAGATGGGACATGGTGGCCTTTGGGGAGTAGTAGGATGAGATCTGGATGCAGGCACAAGATGGGGCACACGATGAGGCCCAAGGCAGGGTGGGGACGAAGTGTTAGAGGGAGCAGCCCAAAAGCAACAGCAGAAGAGAAAAGCACAGAAGAGAGAGTGGTCTCAGCCAGATCCCCCGCAGCACCCGTGCAGGGAAAAGTGGGGACCGGGCTCCTCAACAGGGGTTCATGATTATGGCCACCGGCCTTCGGAGCAGATGAAGTCAGGCCACTGTCACCATGCGAACCCAGACAGTTGTGTCAGGAGATACAAACTCTGGGTTTCTGTATGATTTCAGACTTGTTGACAAGATCGCATCCTTAGGAATGATGTTTTGCTTGTCTGGGGAAGCAGGTTCCTGGAGCTGCTTAGTGAAATGTGAATGCCGAAGTGACAGGGTCTGTTTCAGAGTCCTCCACTTACCAGCTGTGAACTCGGAACAAGTTACCACTCTTCTCTAAGCCATAATTTCCTCATCTTTAAGTTAGGGAGTAAAAGATACTGACATCAAGTGTGTTCGTGATATTAGGAAAGCATATAGTGCTAATTTGTAAATTCCTTGTGCTTCGTAAATGTATAAAAGTGAGCCCGGTTTCTACGTGGACTCTGAAGTCTCATAGGGTCCTCAGGTTGGTGTATCTTTATGAACAACCTAAAAAGCAGATTCGATTTAGTAAAAGATGAAATCAGGAGGTCAGAGCAACCGGAGGCCCATGTGCGTTTGGAGCAGGTGACTGAATTGAGATTTCTCAACCAACTTGTTCTGTTCTTTCAAGGTTTCTTTCTTTTTTTTTTTTATTTTATCAATATACAATGTAGTTAGTTATTGTGTCCCATCACCAAAACCTCCCTCNTTTTCCTGGTAGAGTTTTCTATGATTCCCTTGTTTTCTTTTCCTCCTCAATCTATAATTGCTCATTTCAGTGCCTTGTACCTCAGATACAGACCTACTTTCACTCTCCAGCTGAAACCTCCCCTTCTGGGACTGTGTCTAACATGCTAGTCTACATGCCAGAAGATCACATAGACATAGCCTGAGTCATTTTTAAAGAGTGCTGCAAATATAGTTTTGGACGATGACAGTAGAGCCTTGATTCCACTTCACAGACTTAGCTACTTATGCTATAGCTCCAGTCCTACCACTCCTCTCTCAAATGCAAACACAGAATTTTCTCTCACTATAACAAGGAAAGCTTATAATGAAGCTCCTCTTTTGCCCTAAGTGTTGACATTATGGTGGCGCATCACTTCATCTCTATGTGCTCTGTCCTCTAGAGAATTTTTCTGTTGCAGCCTAACTAGGAGGGTGTCTTCTCATTAATGTAATTGCTGCATCTGGTAAATATTTTTTTCTTCCTGTTAGGGCTGAAGGTGGAAATAGTCACTCAGATTTGCAGCACAGTAAAGAACATTTTCGAGGCTTCCTTGGAAAGGCTAATAGACTGACTTTTTCAGGAAAGCATTTGGGAATTGCTATGCTATGAATGTGTCCCCCGAAAGCATATGTTGGAAACTTTAATCCCCAATGCAATGGTGTAGAGAGGTGGAATCTTTAAGAGAAGATTAGGTCATGAGGGTCCTGACCTCATGAATGGATTAAATGCCATTATTGGAGGAGTAAGTTCCTGATAAAAAGGATTAGCGTGGCTCCCTTTCTCTTTTGCTCTCTTGACCTCTCTCTCTCCTGTGCACTTTCTTGACCTTCTTCTGCCTTCTGCCATGGGATGATGTAGATTGAAGGCTGTCACCAGATGCCAATGCTATGCACTTGTACTTCCCAGCATTCAGAACTGTGAGCCAAATAAATATATTTTCTTTAAAATTACCAAGTTGCAGGTATTCTGATATGGTAGCAGAAATGCTGACTTCTTTCTGCTTATCTATTTTTATTTACTTTCCAGGAGTGGAAAACCATCAGATGATGATATTTACCACAGCCATAACAAAGTTAAGTACCTTCGCTATGTCCAGTAGAATTATTTTCTTATTTGTCTTTCTTATTTCTCATAAACTTTACACATCTTTTTTATTTTAAATCACTCATGCAACATCTTGTGTTTCTGTCCATTACATTTTTGCTGATCATTTCTATTGACCACAAAATAAAAAATCACTCCTCACATTGGCCATCCACTCCTGGCTCCAAATTGACCTGGTTTCATGTCTGGCTGCTCCTCTTCTGGGAGGATATGACTGCCAACATCTGAGTGAACATTCTAGAACTTCTCTGTAGTAGGGTGTTGGGTGGCCAAACTACAACTGAAGGTGAAAACAGGAGAAAATGAGGGTGATATCTGGATGTCAAGCAGCAGACACATTAAGAAATGTGCTGTTCCTAGGACTGCAGAGACTTGGACTGGGAGCGGTGGAAGCTGTGGGACTGTTACAGTGACTCATGTTTGGCATGACACTGGTATAACACAGAAACATATTAGAAATGATCACTCCCCTTATATTTAAAGGCTAAGAGGGACGCACGAATGGGGAATTGGTCCACAAGTTGGGAATCACCATTGGAGTTATTAGGCAGTCTTCCTTCACGTGTCCCCACTGTGTGGGTGACTAGCACTTGGTAAACCTAACTCCCTGGGACCTCCTGTTTCTCCACAGTGCTAAAAAAACAGTGAGATGCAGAGAAATGCCTAAAAGCAAGGTAACTGCAGAAAGACAGGGGAGATGTGAGTGGTCTGGAAACCCCACACATCTGTAAATAGTCTCCAGATGACTGCACCTGGCCTCTGCGTGTGACAGTGCTTTGAGAGCGGCAAATCAGGATCGAGACGTCTGTCACTGTCACTGGCTGTGTGGTTATTAAACTTTTGCTGTTTCAAGTAGATAGTTCTGAAATGCAGTCTTGCTTTTAGTTAGATGTGGCCTGTGTCAAAATGACTTGCGGTAATGTATGATTGTAGCTCGCAATCAACTATACTTACACTGACAATCTGAGATATAGTCAGCAGACAGCAGGCTACAATTTTCTGGATCCCCTCTGTATAGTATCCTTCTTCCCTGGCCAACTGAACCCAGAGCTCTGTCCCCACCTTTCACCTGGCCTATTCCTAGGGTCACTTAGTTTAAGCCTCGCCTGTAAAATCATTCTTAATCCAGAAACAGCAGGGAAGAACGGTGAGCAAAAAGGCAAGAAAAAAAGGCCACTTTCAGGACAGCAATGAGTTAACCCAAAACATTCTTTTTCATTTTTCCCATAATGTACCCAACAGCAAAAGAAAGTAAACCACCCATCTTGGGGACAGAGGTGTGGGTTTCAAGGCTCAC
>NW_007741855.1:28145-28918 GCF_000696425.1 Galeopterus variegatus | reverse complement strand
TGCTGTCATTCCACAACACTGAGGTCATTTATGCTCATTTCTGGATGATTTTACTTTCTCACTCACTGTCATTTTCTTTAACATAATTTCTGTCTTAATTCTTGGTCATTTAATTTTATGTATATATGTGACTTTCCCTACAATTTCTTTTCCTTAAACTGATCTTCAGCGGCCGTGTCCTCTACCCTGACTTAGAGGACATTACTCTTTTCCTTCTTATTATCAGTAACTAAACACTTTCAGAATNCAACACGTGGGTGAGCACGGATAGAGAAATACGGCTGTCTGGTCTTCTAAACCCATGACCTCAGAGAATTACCCTTAATGCTGTCAAGACATGGGGTTACGGTTCCACTTCATACTCAGCTGTTGGCCACCTTCTATTGCTTCCTCTCAAAGTCCCCCAAAATTCTTTCTCCCGTGTCACAGATGGACAGGAATTGTGACACATTTACTTGGATTATGGTCCCAAGACTCAGTTCAGTAGTTTCAATCATAATTATAGCTACCATAGTAGGAATGCTTAGTGTGCTTTCGACCTTGAGAAGTTTTGTTTGCTTGTTTGTTTTGCACAACAATCCTTTGTGGTGGATCATTATTATTTCCAGATCACAGAGGAGAACACTGAAGTTTGGAAAAGTTAATGCCTGAGCAGTAAGAATAGTGGGGACTGAAAACCAGGCATGTGTGACCAGTAAGTTTGTGTCCTCAACCAACATGCTCATTGGCCCCTGAACACGTCTGTAGCAAATTTGTCGAGTTAATAGAGTTTT
>NW_007741855.1:26056-26277 GCF_000696425.1 Galeopterus variegatus | reverse complement strand
GTACTGTGATGGGGGCATTTGCTTCTTTCATGGAAGGGTGGGGTGATAGATTTGGGTTGCAGGTGGCTTCCTACGAGGAGTGCAAGGATAGAGCTGTGTGGAAGTTTCTCTGGCTTCTGATAAACCTCAGAGGCCTTGAAACTTTTCCCTCAACTCTGCAAGGACACCTCAGTGGCCAGAGTTTTCTTCACATAATGACGAAAGCCGTGAGGAGAGGTACC
>NW_007741855.1:22870-23950 GCF_000696425.1 Galeopterus variegatus | reverse complement strand
ATAAGTTGTATCATTTCTCAAGAGTTATGTACATCACAAGGTATGATGAAGGAGCATAAAATAGTGAAAGCTGGAGTCCTGCTGTTTTTAGCTAGATGTTTCAACTTTAGCCGTTATCTACTCTTTCTCTGTTATAAAAACGAGGCTACTCATTGCAGTACAACTCCTCTTTGAAGTCAGCAGCCACATTCTGAGGACACTCAAGCAACGCTNAGGAGATGGTTTATTGGGTAAATTTCTGGAGTAATTAGGTATTCATAAGGGTAACTATGTACTTACAGGCGTAATTAGGTAATATGTAGCCTCTAATGATTGTTCATCCATCTACCTCCTTTCCTTTAATCAATGTGTGTTTTTACCCTAAAGGACCTCATAGTTTTATGATTAGCTAATAAAAACTGCAGGCAAGTAGCATGTCCTTCACGTCTCGTATGTCCAAGTTTACATTATGGAAATCATTCTAGGTAAACCAAACCAGTAACATAATAAAAAGGAATCCAAACCCACTCGCAATTCTTTTTGGTTTTCGCATTACAGTTGTTTCCTAATAATGCATATTTTATCTGCTACTTTCTTCACCAATTAGTGTCAGTTTCTTTGTGAAAATATTCCCTGGTTAGCTTCTCATAAAACCACAGAATACCATAATGCAACAAGCAAACTCCATTTGAAGATACATTTCATACAAAATAAGTAACATTGCCTGCAAAAAAAGAAAAAACAATTTTAGCAGGGTGGTTTCTTAGAAGAAGACAGAGAATTATTTTCTAAATAAAGAAGATGAATAGCTCCAATTTTCAATTCATTGTGTGATGGATTATTGCTTCTCTTATCTATTCAGCTAACGTGCACATGCTGTCTCATTGTTCCTTCAATAGGGAGGGTAGGAAGAACGGCTAGCATTAAAAGTTAAAATGTGAATCTATTCCATTTAAATTTAGGTGCTACAATGCATTAGTTTCCATGCATTCATATTCACTCTTGGGCTCTGAAGAACCATTTCTGAAAGACCTGCTGTTATAGGTGCTTATATTTGGAGTCGCTGACTTTGATGTATTATATAAGGTCTTTATGTACAAA
>NW_007741855.1:20365-21422 GCF_000696425.1 Galeopterus variegatus | reverse complement strand
GTTTTCTGTACTTCAGAGTTAACCCTCAGTTATTTCAGGAAGAGATGAAAACGGTGTTCAGGGGACAGGGCTGTGTCCACCCCACATTGTGTCTGGGCGTGCGTTCCAGAAAAGAAATGGGGCAGACATCTCACTAGAATCACGTATCCTAGAGACGAGCACATCTGAAATTTTTCTCTATAATTACTCAGCATGTTCAGCATTTTACATCTTAGTGAGCCTGTTTGTGAGAAAATGCTGCTTTCTGATCACATTAGGCAAGTTGAAAGAAAAGAGTCACATCGCATGAGAATAGACAGGCTCCCCCTTTCACTCGGCCTGGCTGGTGTATGGCTGACCTAGTATTGCCTCTTAGCAGGCAAAGGGCTAGAGCAGGGGTTGGCGAAGTATTCTAAAAGGCCAGGTACTAAATATTTTAGGTTTTGTGGGCCATATGGTTTCTGTCCCATCTACTCAATTCTGCCATTGCTTTTTAAATACTAATGACTTTTTTTGCTTTAAAAAGATACACTTTTACATATTGCACACAGGTATTGGTATTCTACTCAGTACCCCACAGATATGTACAATCATGTTTCAATTTAAAAAAAACATATACTTGCATTATTAAAAAATAACACAATGCAGAAAAGTACAAATAAAAGAAAATCACTCTAAAGCCCACCACCCAAAAATCACTCAATGGCCAATATTTGACAGTTGTGGCAGACATCTCTCTTCAGATTGAAAGAGCTGCGAATTCTTACTAAATGATGGATTGCTAAGGAAAAAAAAATATTGAAAAATAGGATCAGGCCTACATGTTATTTATGGCAAGGACTATGTGAAGTTTTGCTTAAATGTAACCAAAAATGTCAACTGAAATAAAAGTGAGGAAATTGTTAAATGTTAGATGTTTGTTTCTTTCTTTTTTTTTATAAGTTGTATCATTTCTCAAGAGTTATGTACATCACAAGGTATGATGAAGGAGCATAAAATAGTGAAAGCTGGAGTCCTGCTGTTTTTAGCTAGATGTTTCAACTTTAGCCGTTATCTACTCTTTCTCTGTTATAAAAAT
>NW_007741855.1:17879-18847 GCF_000696425.1 Galeopterus variegatus | reverse complement strand
CACTGGGAATGCTCTATGCCTCAAATCTCACAAAGTTGCGAAAAAGTGTTTGGAAACGATCCCTTGAATACTCAGAGACTTCCAAATTTCACATGACACTTTCTGTCGACTTTCTTCATCTTCTGTATCACTTTGTAGTTGTGGTGCTATTAAGTAACAAAAAGGTAAACAGCTGGAGTGGCAAGTGCATATATTGAAACAGGATAATCAGAGGGTGGGTTATCAAGGGTAATAATACAAGTGTGAAAAGCAGTAATAGCGTATTGTTTTGGTTATGTAATAAGCGTTGTAGTTCCATCATCCNCTCATTGCAGTACAACTCCTCTTTGAAGTCAGCAGCCACATTCTGAGGACACTCAAGCAACCCTATGCATGGAAAGGCTAATGTGGAGATGAACTGAGGCTTCAGGTCAACGGCCCTGGTGAAGTTCCCATCAACAGCCAGCACCAACTTGTCTGCCAGTGGGTGGATCTTCCAGCCCCCAGCTGAGCTTCTCCACCTCATACTACTGGGAAGGGAGATGGGTCATCACAACCACACCCTGCTCAAATAAATGCACACTGTTGTTTTAAGATACCTGATATTTGTGAAGATTCTTATGCAACAATGAAATATTGGAACAGTGCTCAATGAATATTTCTGGAGTGAGGGACTAGAGAGATTCACATTGATAAATGTCTAGAATTAGGACAGCAGGATGACTTTGAATTATTGGAAGGGTTTGAAAAAACAGATGATGGAGAAACATTGGTAAAATTTTTAAAAAAGGAAAAGAAAAGACTGACAGGAAAAATATGCACTCATGACATAGTTCCAACACTTCTGTGATATCTGTAAAAAGAGCTTTAGCAACCAGTAATCTGATGTTTTTAATTCACCATTAAGACGTTCCCTTTATTGTGGTTATATCCACATTAGAAAGATAAGCTCATGAGAATAGAAGTTGCACTTGGGCAGGAATATTTTG
>NW_007741855.1:17426-17682 GCF_000696425.1 Galeopterus variegatus | reverse complement strand
GTGAAAAGCAGTAATAGCGTATTGTTTTGGTTATGTAATAAGCGTTGTAGTTCCATCATCCTAAAGGCAGGAACAGCTGTTGGAGTTGGAAAAGAGAAAGATTAATTGGAGACCGTAGAACTCTGTTTATAACACTTCAACTTGCAGGTTTGGATTCAGTGGTGCTGGAGTCCAGATTGTTCCTTAGCAAACAATAGCAATTTGGGGGTATGTCTCAGGAAACTGACCCATGGCAGACAACCCAATCAATCAAGCA
>NW_007741855.1:12112-16314 GCF_000696425.1 Galeopterus variegatus | reverse complement strand
AGTGGGATTATTTTGTTTGCTTTTGCTTTTATTGAGAGAGAAGCCTTAAAACAGGAGTTGCTAAACCTTTTTTGTAAAGAACCAGAGAATAAACATTTCCGGCTTTGCAGGCTGCGTGGGCTTTGTTGGAACAACCGAGCATTGCCTAGGTAGCTCCGAAGCAGCCACAGAGAATATGTCAATTGGTGGCGTTACAATAATACTTTATTTAGAAAACAGATACAGGCTGGTCCTGACAGAATTAACACATCAACTTAAATTTATTTACATTGTAGCATCAAGGATTACATAGGCATTCCTGATGGCAAGCTTTGACAAGGGAGGAAGGGAAAACACAACTAAAAACCGGTGAGAGAGGCATCCTGAAGTTGTCAAATGAATGCAGGCAGTGGACGTAGAAGTGCTGGCTCCCTGCAAGAGTTAGTCCAGAGACTTGAAGTTATTTATACAGTCCCTGAAAATCTGGGTAAATTATAGCTATCTAAGCCAATATTCCAGCAATACTGAAAGTAACCATTTGTTTGGTTTAGATTCCGTCTTGAATATCTGACAAATATGTGAATATTTTAAAGAGTCAGAACAAATATAAATGAATTTGCATTCAGCACTGTCTTGTTTTTCCAGTACTGATTATTTTTCTAGATGTTGGATCCTGAGCTATTTGGAGCCCATTTCATATTTCATGAGAAATTTTAATTAAAAAAAACAAAAACAAAAACAAAAACAAGAAGACTGTTTACTTCAGTAGGTTCTAGTGGGTCAAGTGATGACTGTCTGTTTAGTCACACACGCACAGGGAGAAAGAGGAATGTATATTTTGTGGGCAATTCTTAGAACCATTTTCTTCTGAATACTGTAAACAATAGCTTCTAATCTGTAATATATCAAAGGAACTGGAGCAAGTTTGACGTCTATATTAGTTTCCTAAGGCTGCTGTAACAAAGTGCCACAAACTGTGTGGCATATACAACAGAAACGCACTGTCTCATAGTTCTGAAGGTTGCAAGTCTAAGATCAAGGTGTCATTGGCAGGGTTGGTTCCTTCTGAGAGGTGTAAGGGAGAATCGCGCCTCTCTCCTAGTTTCTGATATCTTCAAGTGTGCTTTGATTTGTAGACGGCATTCTTCTTATGTCCTCACATCGTTTTTCTTTTCTGCATGTCTCTGTGTCAAAATCTTCCCTTTTTATAAGGACACCAGTCATATTGGATTAGGGCCCATCTTAAAGAGCTCATCGTAACTTGATCTGCTACGAAGATCCTATTTTCAAATAAGGTCACATTCAGAGGTACTGGAGGTGAGGACTTCAACATATTTTGGGGGGACACAATTCAACCCATAGCAACATCTTACGGGGAAACCTCACTTTAGCTCTGAAACTATATTCAATATTGCAGGAAGGGTTGTAAAAACAAGAGAAAATGTATGGTCAATTATAATTCTGGTGCTAAATCAGCCTCCATATTCATCTTAGCAATTAAAATCACAATTCTGAAGAAGCTGAGATTTCTATATTGAATATCTTTCATTTATGTTTTGAGTGTTCTTTTGCAAGTCAAAATTATATCCAACTTTCAGAAAAATGTGCATATTTTAGAGTTGGTTCCTTTCTGGATTAATTGTCTGCATGAACAACATTTTTTTTTAAGTTAGCTCACTCTTTTGCTTCCTTGGGTGGAGAATAAATGGTTAAAAATCTGCAAAAAGCCATCAAAGCATTGTGCCCTTATATTCTTATCCCAAAGTCAGGTAACATTGACTGTCAAGTGATCTGAAATGCTGAATGGGGTATTTGAACCTGAGGTTGACACTGAATGTCATCTTAATCTCAAGTCTCTTCTTCAGCCATATCCCCCAAATGCAAGCAAGTTGTACAACAGTTACTCTTCATTTCCTCAAGAGCCACTGAGGTCAAACACACACCCACTGTCAGTAGTAACTGCACTGAGATACATATGGCACAGGAAAAAGTGTGGGAAAGGAGCATACTGGAAATTTTGATCAGTTACTGTTATAGCCCCAGTTCAAGCAGAGAATCAAACAGGCATTTCATTGCCATTACGATCAGGCCTCTATTACTGACCATTTTGTGTCTCCAACAAAATGAGTAAACTCTGTGTGATGAAGTTGAATTCAAGTTTTCTGTGGATTCATGTTTGAGAAAACAGCTAAGTCCCTGTAAGAAACTCAGGATAGAATACATTTTTTCAGACTCCCTGGAAATTTTTCACATGTAACCAGATCCTCCAATGTCCAAGAGGTGGGTACTATGTGTAAACTAAAGGGATGTCTGAGCAGAAATGCAAACAAAATTGTAATTCTTCATGTCGGAGATGTTGAGTGTTCTTGTCCTGGAAGCCTCACGCAGCCCGAGACCTTTTCCTTCAAACTTTGGACTGAATACAGTTGTATCAGCTAGTCATTACCATGATGCTGCTGCATAACAAAAACACTCCAAGATTTATTTTTATAAGTTAGCACCATTTTTTTCTCAATCAGGCATCTACGGGTTCACTGAAGGTCACCTGGGCTCAACCTGGCTGGAACAGGAGGTTGGATTCAGGTCTGCATCACGTGCCTCTCATGTTCCTCAGAACAGAAAGCTGTCTAGGATGTATTCTTCTTGTGGTAATGATAGAACCATAAGAGAGATGAATGGAACGTGTTGCCTTTTAAGGCCTGGACTCAGAGCTAGGAAACCATTGCCTCTGCCTTGGTTCTTCTGGCCGAAACGAGCAGCATTGCTGTGTAGGCAGGATAATGGAACTCCAAAAATATACCTGTGAGTATGTCACCTTACATGGCTGGAGGGACTTTGTAGGTGTGGTTAAGTAAAGATCTTGAGATGGGAGATTACCCTGGATTACTTAGTTGGCAGGAGGATCAGAGTAAAAGAGGAAGTGTTGATGTAAGCAGAAGTCAGAGTAATGCTGGTGCTGAGAATGGAGGTTAGCCAGGGTCCGTGAGTGGCCACCAAAATCTAAAAGGCAAGGAGCTGATTCTCCCCTAGAGCCTGTGGAAGGAACACAGCCCCGCCAACATCTTAATGTTAGCCCTGCAAGAACCATTTTTGGACTTCTGACCTCCAGAACTGTAAGATAAAAAATTTGTGTTGTTTTAATCACTAAGTTGTGATAATTTGTTACAGCAGCAATAAGAAACTAATACACTTGCCAAGTCCAACATCAGTGCAGCACTGAAATATACTCACCAATGATGGAAGAAACCACAAAGCCACAGGACATGACATAGGATGGATTTGCTGAGAGGGGTTAAAAATCAGAAATGAAATGGAATCAACGCAGCAGTCATTGAACCATATTCCTCAGTTAGACTATTGTGAAACAGTAGGGGAAGGGCCGAGGCTGTGGGAGAGCTGTAAGGAGAGGCTGGCTGTCATGCTATCTGGGGGAAGATCTTCCAGCTCAGTGTCACACTGTGGACCACTATGTCGGTCTAAAAAGGTAAGAGTGTCCTTAGAGATTTAGCTGTACCACAGATATGACCACTGGCTTCCTGAGAATGTAATCATTGACTCTGAACCCTACTGAGCTTTCAGAGTGACAGGATGGTGTCTCAAAATGTGGCCAAGCAGGCAGCATTGCTAAAGTGCATTGCAAAAGCAGTTATCACAACTGCACAAGTGTCAGATTTGGGCCTAGCTGTATGTGAAGACAAAGTAACAGCAGGATTCTCAGGGAAAACAGTGGAAAAGAAATGTGAAGGACTGCAAGAAAATTGAAGGATCCACTACTGAAACATCTCTGTAGGCAAGTTGACCTAAGTAAACCAAAATGAACACAACTTCATTTTTTTAGCAAAGGGTTATAGATCACCAGGAGTCCACCTACTGGCCTAACCTCTATAGAGATGGGTCTTTGATTTGAACAAAAATTTACATGGANATAGAACCATAAGAGAGATGAATGGAACGTGTTGCCTTTTAAGGCCTGGACTCAGAGCTAGCAAACCATTGCCTCTGCCTTGGTTCTTCTGGCTGAAACGAGCAGCATTGCTGTGTAGGCAGGATAACAGAACTCCAAAAATATACCTGTGAGTATGTCACCTTACATGGCTGGAGGGACTTTGAAGGTGTGGTTAAGTAAAGATCTTGAGGTGGGAGATTACCCTGGATTACTTAGTTGGCAGGAGGATCAGAGTAAAAGAGGAAGTGTTGATGTAAGCAGAAGTCAGAGTAATGCT
>NW_007741855.1:9098-10086 GCF_000696425.1 Galeopterus variegatus | reverse complement strand
ACATGTAACATCTCAGTAGAAGGGAGAAATAAAATGTAGGCAGGCAGATTAAAGTGGAAAAGTACCAAAAAAAAAAAAAAAAAAGGAAGAAGTAGAGAAAGATAAGCCAGAATAAAATGGGTACAAGGAGAATGGCAATTTTTTCTCTACAGAGTCTAGGGAAAGAACCCCTTTCCTCTCCTCTAACTCTGTCTCGTAATGCTCTAGGCAATATCTCTTTGGCCTGCCTACCCTTTTTACACTCAAATATGATGAAGAAGATTTCAGGGCAACAGGAGATTCTGAAACACATGAGGGGTGGATCTTGTAGTTCTGAGATGAACACGTTTACAATGATTTCAAAATAACGGAGGAAGTATGGATATGGGATTCCAACGTTAGCAAACACATTCATGTGTATTCTGTGAAAATGGTGAGCTCAAGAAAGTTAAGACGATTTAGTTTTTGAGCTCCATGGCTCCATATGTAAATGTTTCCAGAATGATCAACTAGCAAGAAAAAGTATTCCCCAAGTTTTTCTCTCACCCTCTGTTGTAGTTAAGGGCCAATAGTAAACACACACACTCCAACTAAACGAACACTATCAACACCAAAAAAAGACCCCAGAAAACTTACAACCTGGCTTTTAGTTCTTTTTTCTTCTTGTCAGTTAGGGCATTTTCTTCCAAGTAGAAAAACCTACTTGAGTTTGAAGTAATAGCAGAATGTTCCCTAAAATATACAAAGACGGGGCTAAAAGGCTGTTTGAATCCTATTGAAGTCTGTTTACTTCTGCAGGGTCACGGTTAAGCCAGAGACCTGCAGACCCTTGGACGAAATGTGTCCTCAAGCTGGCCAGTCTCACGGAAGGACAGCACAAGCGGTCCCAGGCACAGGGTCTCCGGGTTATTTGCAAGTGACACTGAGAACTTCAGAGACACCTCAGGTACACCAACTTCACCTCAGGAAACATGATTGCCCGTGAGTGTGAAAGTTACTTTTTTCGAGA
>NW_007741855.1:2670-8759 GCF_000696425.1 Galeopterus variegatus | reverse complement strand
TTCCAACGTTAGCAAACACATTCATGTGTATTCTATGAAAATGGTGAGCTCAAGAAAGTTAAGACGATTTAGTTTTTGAGCTCCATGGCTCCATATGTAAACGTTTCCAGAATGATCAACTAGCAAGAAAAAGTCTTCTCCAAGTTTTTCTCTCACCCTTTGTTGTAGTTAAGGGCCAATAGTAAACACACACACTCCAACTAAACGAACACTATCAACACCAAAAAAAGACCCCAGAAAACTTACAACCTGGCTTTTAGTTCTTTTTTCTTCTTGTCAGTTAGGGCATTTTCTTCCAAGTAGAAAAACCTACTTGAGTTTGAAGTGATAGCAGAACGTTCCCTAAAATATACAAAGACGGGGCTAAAAGGCTGTTTGAATCCCACTGAAGTCTTTATTTCTGCAGGGTCACGGTTAAGCCAGAGACCTGTAGACCCTTGGATGAAATGTGTCCTCAAGCTGGCCAGTCTCACGGAAGGACAGCACAAGTGGTCCCAGGCACAGGGTCTCCGGGTTATTTGCAAGTGACACTGAGAACTTCAGAGACGCTGCAGGCACACCAACTTCACCTCAGGAAACATGATTGCCCGTGAGTGTGAAAGTTACTTTTTTCGAGAGCCAAGAAACAGATGCATGAATATACATGAGGATTCTGGTTGGAGTAAGCAAAATCCTCCCTACTCCACCTCCAGAAGGTGCGTTCAAATAACATCTCCAAGTGAGAGAACAGCAGACCTCGTGTTTTCAAGGATCTTGGGAGGTGAAGGACCTGAGAGAGGAAGAGCCACCTGGGTCTAATAGCATGGATGAAAACCTAAGGTGGACACACGAGCATCCTGTCCAAGACATACAGCTGGACAGGAAAGTGCCAGATCAGCATGCTGGTTTGCTTAACTCCAAGAATGAGGCTGCTGTGTAGACGCTTCTGCCAGGGATGTCATAGCCCAGGGAGGCTTACTGTGGGTGCTGGAAATGAGATGCTATGAATCAAACATGCCACATCTACTTAGAGACTGGTTTTCTGCTTGACGATTTGAGAAAAAAAAAAAAAAAGCTACTAATTTTACATTAAAATTACCATGGATATTTCATTTAATAATAGGCAAAAAACAAACAAACAAACAAACAAAAAAACCCAAAGGTAAAACCAAGACTGCCCACCACAGGCCCCAACTCATGCTGGAATTCAGCCATTTAAGACCTCATCCTCAGTTTCCCCTGAGTCTGCATTCATTTCCTTATACCTGGTTTCCCGTTCTAGGCTGTATGCTACCTGAGGGCAAACTCCACGAACACTGTGCATACCGGACACTCGGGAGCCACTTGTTGAATTCACTTTACAAACACCACCAACCATATCACTGAGGTATGCACTTTTAACGACTTTTTAATCACATTTAATGCTTCACCTTCACTGCATGCATGACCTTCCCTCAGTGTCACCAGGGGCAGGCCTGTTTCCTGGGCTTAATTTACCTTACCAAGAGGTGAAGTGAAGTGAAACACGCAGCTGACATACCTATGGAATGAAGCCACTGTCACATTCATGGAGGGCAGAGGAATATTTCTCTTCAGGTTTTTGTTTCTGCACCCTCATCATTGAAGCCCCTGGCCATTACCCCATTTAACAGCACTTACAGAAACTTCCATGCAATGAATTCCTCTACATGTATTTAGTCCCAAGAAAATCTGAAGGATGCTTTTTCCTATATTATACTGTAAGAGAGAGCACTATATTATGTTTCATTTTGACATAACTGCTGGAAAGTTCAAAGGCACCTTTCTAATCAGTAATGGTAACAATAATAACATTATTGTGCAGCTTTGATTCTTTCAGCCTAGTTTTAGCGATCCAGGAGTTAGTGTTGAGCAAACATATAAGAATAGCAGCTACCATTCATATAAAACTCATTACTTGGTTGACACTACATGTTTGACATTTGTGAACGATGGATCTTGGATGTGAGCGGCACCATTTTCCACACAATAAGCACAAAATAGCCATCAGCCTTTCCCTTACAAGAAACCTCATGGTTTCTGAGAAATAGAAACTCCTCTTCTTCTGCATGGGTGCAACCTTCCAGTTGGTTGCATCCTCCAGCCTTATCTTCCACTCCAGCAACAAACCCCCTCCCTGATTATGTCAGCCTTCCCTACAGTCTATGTAAGCTCTCCGACCCCCAGGCCCAGTGATGCCTTCCATTTTGAGTGCAGCCCAGCAGATTTTCTTCCTAATAAAACTTGATTGGTACCTGGTGTTTTGGCTCAGTTTCTTTCATTATGGTGCCAAAACCCAGGAGGGTCCTGGCCAGGACCTTTGGATGATCCCCTCTCTTGGGTTGATTGGCCCTCCTGGCTGCCCTTCCTGGATCTGCTGAACTGGTTGCCTCTGCGACTCTCTCCTTTTGCTGTTTCAGACCAACACATCCAACAGGGGCCTCAATTCAGGGTGAGTGTGTGGGTCTGTCCTACTTCTATGGGTTCCACTAACTACTCTCTACAACTACTGGCTACTTGCTATGAAGCCCAGGCACCTGGCCAGGGGGATCCCTCTCATGCCCTCTAACTATTGGAGGATGCTCCTCTAGCTGGTTGGTGGCTTCTCTCTCAAAAATGAGGTGCACACCAATGAGGACCCTTCTTGGGGTTACCCTTCTTCTACTGGGACTGATCACCTCCTTTCTCACCCTCTAAATGGGATCCTCACAATCCAAACCTCCACATTCTACACCTCTGGAATGTCTCCTGGCCAATTTATCTCTTGGCCTCCAGGAATACATTAAACTTAAACATCTCATTTTCTACTGTAATCTCTACACCCTCTGGGCTGTCTCCTGGACAATCTCTTGGCCTCCAGGGAGATATTAAACCCGAACACCTCATTTTCTTCTGCAATTAAGTTTGGCCTAAATACAAACCAGAAAATAGATCCCAGTGGCCACAAGATGGTGCTCTTGATTTAGATACTCTCAGAGATTCAGACAACTTTTGTCACCGAAACAGCAAAGTCGGAGAGATTCCTTAAGTTCAAGCCTTCTTCTATCTTTGATTGCATCCTTCTCTCTATCAAAACTGTCCTACATCTCAAATTCTCCTAGCTAAATACTGATCCCCCCTCCTGGACTTGGATCAATCTTTTGATCCATCAGACCACTCTGCTCCCTGACCACTTCCTTACACTTCAGATCCTTCACCAGCCCCTCCACTTCTTCCCTCTCTTCCCCACACCTAGTATTGAGATGCTCATCCTAAGCCACCCAACCCCTCTCCTTCTTCCCCTTTGTCAGATGACAACCCCACCTCAGCTCTGGCTCCTTTTTACCCCCTCCATGGAGTGGCTGGGATGGATGGAATTGTCTGGGTCCATATTCCCTTTTCTCTTTCTGATCTCACCCAAATCAAAAAATGACTGGGATCTTTCCAGTCCAACCCAGACACATGTCTTAAGGAATTCAGATATCTCACCCAGTCTTCTGATCTCACCTGGCACAATATTCTTATGATTCTCACTACTACTTTGTCCACTGAAGACAGGGGGCAGGTCTGGATAATGGCCCAACAACAGGCAGACAGATGAGGTACATGCTCAAAATAATAGGTGGCCTGTGGGAGCCATTGCTGTCCCTTGCACTGACCCAAATTGGGACTACTAGGCTGGCCATGGGGATTGGGATCTCTGGGAAAACATGATCACACACTTGATTTATGGCCTCCAAAAGGCTACTAACAAGTCAGTCAATTATGACAAGCTTAGAGAAATCACACAGAGATCCACCGAAAATCCCAGTGCGTTCGTAATCCACCTCTCTGAGGCTTTACATAAATACACACGTATAAACCCAAACTCCCCTGCAGGCGTGGCCCTCTTACACTCTCATTTTATTACCCAGTGAGACCTCCTCAATGCAGCTTTCCACATTTTTAACAATAGGGAGGAGAAGGAGAAGAAAGATCGATACAAAAGAGATCAGGCCAAATACCAGCTCCTGGCTAATGCGATCCATGGCTCACACACTCCAAAGCCAGCTGCCTCCAGGGGAATGCCACCTGGGAACTGCTTTAAATTTGGTCAGTTGAGCCACTGAGTATGGTCCTGTCCTAACCCCAGGCCCCCTCCCAGGCCCTGTCCTCACTGCAAACAGCCAGGTCACTGGGGGGTTGACTTTTCCTCTCACCAGAGAGGGAGTAGCCCAGTCCCCAACCCACAGCGTTTGGCTTCATGGCCCTCCTTACCAGAACTACTCGGCTTTGCCCAGGAGGAGGACTAAAGAGGCCCAGGGCCTGAGGCCCCCACGGAGATCACCATGTGTGACCCCAGGGTAACTCTCCTCATAGCAGGTAAGCCGATCACTTTTGTCATTGATACAGGGGCCACTTACTCTACCCTTCCTGAATATGCAGGACCAACAACCCCATCCTCTATCACAATAGTAAGGGTCACGGGATCAGAATACCACCCTTGGATCACTCAACCTCTTTCCTACACACTATATCACATCCAGTTCATAGATACATTTTTAATAAGATCTCAATGCCCAAACCCCTTACTGGGATGGGACTTTCCTTTCAAATTCAAAGCTACCCTTACCCTACACACTTTAACTCCAGCTACAATACTCCTGTTACAGGCCTCCCCATACCTGGCCCCTGAGGCTTCCACCTTCCCCTTCCCCTCTGACAAGGTTAATCACGTAGTATGGGACACTTCTCCCTCCACTGCTATGTACCATTACCCTATCCTTGTTAAATTGTGGAACCCCTCTTTGTTCCCTAATGCCCCACACTAACAAATACCTAATAGGCTTAAAACCCATCATACACAAACTTCTTTCTTCTCATCTCTTACAGCCTACCCACTCACCTTTTAATACACCCATCCTTCTGTTTATAAAGCCTAATGGCTCATACCATTTAGTTCAAGACCTCAGGGCCATTAATACAACTATCTCACCCATAACCCCAATCGTTTCTACCCCATACTCTTTTATCTACAGTCCCAACAGCAATCTGTTTCTTCTCTGTACTTGACCTCAAAGATGCCTTTTTTTCTATCCCCTTACACCCTTCCTGTCAAAACCTGTTCACCTTCATTTGGACTGATCCTGATATAAGTCATTCCCAGCAACTCACCTGGACAGTACTACCTCAGGGGTTTTGGGATAACCCCCACTTCTTTGGCTAGGCATTAGCTCAAGACTTATCTGAACTTCCTCCAACCTCTAGCACTTTAATACAATGTGTGGATAACCTCTTCCTTTATAGCCCCTCCTATGAGGATTCACAGGCCCACACTGTTGCTCTCCTTAATTTCCTGGCCTCCAGGAGATATCAAGTGTCCACTAGCAAGGCCCAAATTTCTTCTTCAGTTACCTATTTGGGAGTAGTCTAATTTCTGAACTTTCCTAACACAAAGGGCAAAATTCTTTCTTTCTTGGGGCTTGCAAGGCATCTTCACCTATGGATTCCTAACTTTGGCACACTAGCAAAACCACTTTATGACGCAGCCAGCGGGCATCCTGCCATTCACTTAGATCCCACAAAGCCCATTCATTCTCCCTTCCAGTGATTAAAAGCCACTTTCCTCACAGCTGCAGCCCCAGGTCTATCCCTCCCAAACCTGTCTCATCCTTTATCCTATATATCACTGAAACCCAAGGATTGGCAGTTGGGGTTTGGGGACAAGAAGCAGGAGGTATTTTCTCCCTGGTTGCATACCTCTCTAAACAACTAGACACCACAGCCCGGGGATGGGCTCCCTGTTTATGGGCCTTGGTGGCAGCCATCCTTTTAACACAAGAAAGCTCTAAACTAACTTTGGGACAAGAAACAGTCATTTGTTCACCCNCTCACACCTCTCCCTTCCAGCTCATCGCCTTTAGGCCAGTATCTCCCTACTCTTCCGCTCATTAGTGATCTTCTTAGGGAACAGGCCATCCTTCCATTACCTCATCCTTTCCCCAACACCCCCTCAGACTATAAACTGAGCCTGAGACAGCAAGTGTTTATTAAAACCTGAATCCCGAAGCCTCTCTCGCCATGTTGGGAAGGGCCTTATACAGCACTTCTCACCACCCCCATGGCAGTAAAGG
>NW_007741855.1:0-502 GCF_000696425.1 Galeopterus variegatus | reverse complement strand
CTGTACATAAATAGTGTTAGCAATTATTCTGATACGTTTGGAGTTTTTATATAGCAAAAATTCTCATACTTTCTGGGAACAGACCCACCCAGTCATATTAATAATGCCATTAGGGAACTCAGGCACAGAGGGGCTAATCTGTCCAAGCTCAAAAAGCCAGAGAGAGTGGCCTGCATCTGGCTTCTATGAGACTATTGATATTACCTTATCTGCAGTTTGGGATGGTGTTTGCAGGTTCAGCAGTTAGTGCTTCTTGAGGAAAAGNTGCAGTCTATATAAGCTCTCCCACCCCACACCTGGTGCTGCCCCCCATTCTGAGCACAGCCCGGCAGATTTTCTTCCTTTAAAAAAGCTTGATCAGTACCCGGCTTTTTAGCTCACTTTCTTTCAGTGAACCTTCTTAATTCCCACAACAACCCAATGAGGAGGTGTTATTAGTAGTAGTAGTAGTATTCACACCCCATTACATAGATGGGGAAACTGATATTCAGAGAGGTTACAG
>NW_007741854.1:23323-23741 GCF_000696425.1 Galeopterus variegatus | reverse complement strand
TGTAAAGGAGAGTTGAGTGACTGAGGGACCTTGATAGGAGGGTAGAATAGAAACGTTCAGATTCCAAATACCAAGAGATACTCAAAAATTGGTATGGAATTCGATATCTACTCATTACAGCCTGTTTCATAGAGCCAACCAGTTTGTAACTGGTTTTGATTGTTTGCCTTTTTGAAACTGACCTTTGAAGGAAAAGGAAAAATGTATAGTCTATGATTGCTGTTAAGAAGGATAAAGTATTAAAGGGGTATATTGATGGAGCCACTTTGACTTGAGATAAAGAATTAGACACTGACCACATATTAAAGAATTTCTAATATTACTAATATTTATTAGATCATATATATTACCTTCAAAAATATACTCAGATGAGGTTTATGAAATAGAGGTTGGTTGCTATATGCCTATTGTGTCTGTT
>NW_007741854.1:20931-21424 GCF_000696425.1 Galeopterus variegatus | reverse complement strand
GGCTTCATTCACTTAACATTATGTTTTCAGGGTTCATCCACATACCAGTACTTTATTCTTTCACCCCATCTCCAAAGTATTGCATTGTATGAATTCCACTTGTAGGCTATTATGAACAATGATGCTATTCATGTAGGGTTTTTGTTTGTTTGTTTGTTTTGTTTCTAAGTATATGTTTTCATTTATTGGCTATAAACTTACAAGTGAACTTTTGGGGTCATATAGTAATTGCATGTTTAACATTTTTAAAAAGAGCCAGACTGCTTCTGAAGTGGTGGCACCACAGTGCAGTCCCATCAGCAGTGTAGGAGGGTTTCAATTTCTCTGTATCTTTGTCAACTCTTGTTACTGTTTGACTTTTTTAATTCCAGCCACCCAAGTAAATGTGAAGAAGCATTTCATTGTGGTTTTCATTTGTATTTCTTCAATGATTAATGATGCCGAACATCATTACATATGATTATTAGCCATTTGTATATCTTACTTGGAGAAA
>NW_007741854.1:17831-18998 GCF_000696425.1 Galeopterus variegatus | reverse complement strand
TCTGTAGATCAATCTGCGCAATTTTAACAATATTAAGTCTTCTGAAGAATGTGCATGACTCTCTTACCATTTATTTCATCCTTCTTTAATTTCTTTCAGCAATATATTACAGTTTTTAGTGTACAGACTTACATTTCTTTTGTTAACTTTATTCTTAGATATTTTATTCTTTTTGATGCTAATTTAAATGGAATTATTTTCTGAATTTCATTTTTGAGTTGTTTATTGCTAGTGTATATAAATACAATTAATGTTCATATAATCATGTTGTATCCTATAAACTTGCTGAGCTTTTTTTTTTTTAAGCTTTTATAGTGTTTAGTTGATTGCTTAGGTTTTTCTATAAACAAGAGCATATCATCTGTGAATAGAGATAGTTTTACTTCTTTCTGTCTGTATTTTATTTCTTTTTCTTGATTATTTTCCCTGTCTAGNATAGTTTTACTTCTTTCTGTCTGTATTTTATTTCTTTTTCTTGATTATTTTCCCTGTCTAGAACCACCAGTACAAGTTTGAATAGTTTTTCATATAATCTGCTATATAATCATACTTAAAATACCAGGTATTATATTGTTAACTATCATTATTAGGTGAAAATTCCTTAAATCAGTTTTCAAATATGACTTCAGACAATAGTATTTTGCTACCTCGATTCTTAACAGAGTACGGTTTGATACAATGTTGAAGTTAGTATATTATTAGTCCTTTGTTGGATATATAGTTTGAAAATATTTTCTCCAGTTCAGTAGGTTGTCTTTCTGTTTTGNCCTCACCCCAGTTAAACTGGCTATGATCAAAAAGACAGAGAAATAACAAGTACTGGCAAGAATGTGGAGAGAAGGGAACAGTCCTACACTGTTGGTGGGGCTGTAAATTAGTACAACCACTACAGAAAACAGTATGGAGGTTTCTCAGACAACTACAGATAGAACTATCACATGATCTGGCAATCGTACTGCTGGGTATATATCCAAAGGAATGGAAATCATGTCAAAGGGATGCCTGCACTCCCATGTTCATTGCAGCTCTATTTCCAATAGCCAAAATACGGAACTGACCTAAATGTCCATCAAAGGATAACTGCATAAAGAAAATGTGGTATATGCACACAATGGAATACTACTCAGCCATAAAATGAATGATATTCTGCCACTTGCAGCAACATGG
>NW_007741854.1:14526-15638 GCF_000696425.1 Galeopterus variegatus | reverse complement strand
AACTGAAAGAAAAAATAAAATACCAGAGACAAAGTTTGGTATTAACTAGTAAAGGTCTCTCATCACCAAAGAAGACCTATAAAACCTAGAATGACCAGAAGTCCCCTGGGCTACCAAGCCAGGGAGCAGGGAGAAGTGCGGGCCTCAGCCATGCCCCACCGACACCTGCAACCAACCCAGTGACAACTACTGAGCCACTGCAGGAAATGTCCCAGGCTTTCCCGAGCCAGGGCAGTGGGGGTCTGAGGGCCTTGGCCACACCCCCCTGGCACCCACAACCAGCCCAGTGATGACCATTGAGCTCTGCAGGAAGCAACCCGGCTCTCCCAAGCAGGGGTGGTAGGGGGACGAGGGCTTCAGCCACATCCCTCTGACATCTGCACCCAGCCCTGCAATGTCCAAGCCACCGCTGGAAGCCCCCTGGTCCCCCCCACAGGAATGAGGGGCGTGCCACAGGCCTCACCCCTGCNGAAAATCTTCTTTTATGAAACACAGTTGCATATTATTGTGAGAGCATAACATTCTTATTGTTGTTGTGTTCAAATTTGTGTAGCTGAGCAACCAAAAGAGTGCATTGTGCCAATCATTAATTATTTGTTTCTCCATTCCAAAGCCACCCTCCTGCACTGTGATGCTGGAGCCCTTCTCTTTGCTTGCTTTTTCACTCAGTGTCATCCCAGCAGTGGCTCTTCATCCTGGCAGTGAAAACCTGATTCAGTTCTCAGCATGTGTGTGCTCACTCTCTGAAGCAGCCTCTTTGTGCCTCCTTAGATGTAGTACCAAGGGCCAGNAAGAAGATTGTAGTGAATCAGAAGCAGAAGACCCACCTTATTATAGAGATATTTATATGCTTAAAGGAAACATGACACAAGGAACTATGCAAAATATAGGAAAGAAAGAATTACATATATCAGCCGAGGCCTCAGGACTAGTTACGTGATCAAAGATTGTGATAGCTGTGCGTATTTTCTTTCTGAGCTGTTATGTATTTATAAATTGAACATATGTGTAAATTAATCTCTTATTGCCTCTCCCTTCCTTCTCCTGATTTTGTGATTGTTGTTACTGGTTATTAACTTTACAATTTAGTCTTTAGGCAATAGAATCTTCAG
>NW_007741854.1:11950-12603 GCF_000696425.1 Galeopterus variegatus | reverse complement strand
AATATATTTTAGCAGATCCTCTAACCTCTTCTGATATGGTATTCTGTTGGAGAATTGCTTAGTTTTTCTATGTATAGAATTATAAGGCTCAATAAATAGGGCATCCAGGAAGATTTTTTAATGTTATTGTGGGTTCCCAGTATCAGGTAAATAGACTATGATTTAAAATAGATTTATAATTGATGTTGATTTGTTTGGGGATTATTTCAGGACGCACAGAAATGCTGATCTTTGTAATAAGATTGCAGATGCCTCCTCATTTGTAAAACTTGGCAGATGTAGCCTGTCGAGCTTTTCTCTCTCCTCAAGAGATTTCAACAATGAGTGGAACAGGTAGATTGTTAACAGGAAAGTTTGTGTCTTCCACTTAGGTACCTGTGTTTCTGGCGTACATAATTACCTGAGTTACCTGTGTCCTTTGCTGAAGAAAAATGGTTGCTAATTTACTATTAATAAGTGTTACTTTAAGTACTCTAAATATTAGAACGGGTGTTTTTAATGAGAATAAAACAACTTATAAAAGGAAAATCTATCAATAAAATGAAGAAAGTTCTTTTAGGTTTTTCTGGGTACCAGGTTTAAATTGTAAGATGGGGAAATGTGTCTCATGCTAGTTGTTTTGAGCAAATGGTGTTCACACTAAGAATTAATTT
>NW_007741854.1:8636-9784 GCF_000696425.1 Galeopterus variegatus | reverse complement strand
TATGTTATGAAATAGACCACTCACTCAGAGAGGTAAAGGATTTTGCCCAACATGTAGCTGGAGACCTACATTATAGATCACCAGAATTCCAAGACAAAAACTTTTGGTTTTGTTTTGCCTCTTCTAAAACAGGAGCAGGAAATGCCCCAGAATTTCTTACTACATATTCAGGAGTTCCTCATCAGTGTTATACATTTCAAAATGATTGAATTGATAGACATCAAATATAAATTACTGACTGTAGCTACTATAAATAGCAGAACGTTCAGGAANTCTCTCTCTCTCACATGTTTTTTATTCTACACCTTTCCCTGATGGTTGTCTACATTTACTTGTATTTATTCAGATGTCAGTATATGGTTATAATTCATAATTTAAATTTTCAACAATAAATTATTCATCCGGTTTCTTACTTGCTTTACATACCTTAAAGCATTTCCTTTTTTTCTAAACACTACATACAAATTTGGTCATAATCATGTTTTAATTTAAAGTAAAGTTTGTTTCTAGACATAATTTTGAATGCCTCCTTTATTCTATATATGCACATGCACACATGCAATTATTTTTCTAAATAGTTGTAGATGTGTGTCAAAGCTGGAAGGAATCTTTCAAACTATGTACATATCAACTTATATGTTATGAAATAGACCACTCACTCAGAGAGGTAAAGGATTTTGCCCAACATGTANTACCCGTGTAAGGCAGTGAGGCTGAAGTTAATGTCTAGTGAAGAAGAGTTGTTAAAATGATCTGTTCTATTCCAGGTGTCAGATATTCTAGGTGTGTCACTGGAATACAATGCAGTGTTCTTAGGAAAATGCATAAAATACGTCAAAATGTCTGGTACAGTGCCTACCACAAATTAATTGCTTAATAAATGTCAGTATCTAAACTTTAACTTATTTTTGCAACATATCTTCTAATTTTTGCCTATAAGAGTGGTCTTATCAGATCTAGTTTGGTTATTCAAACAAAGCAAAACAAAAACAAATAAAACCTAAAATTTCTTTACTCATTGACAATGGTACTTTTGTACTTAATATGAAAAAAAGGCCATTATTTTTATTAATGTGTATAAAATCTGTCTCTCTTCTCTCTCTCTCACATGTTTTTTATTCTACACCTTTCCCTGATGGTTGTCTACA
>NW_007741854.1:6046-6601 GCF_000696425.1 Galeopterus variegatus | reverse complement strand
CAATTTTTGATTTTTAAAATATCGTCTTCAAAAATGAAGTCCTTGAAATGAAACTTGATAAAATGTAAACATTAGATCATTTCACTTTGAAATTACAATTATTAAAATTAGAGTATTTATAATATTTCCTGACTTTGAAGTATATCTTGCTTATTTTACAGCCCAATGGCCATTTGGACCATAAGTCTGACCTAAGCTGGAACTGATGTCTATACACTCTCCTAAACAACGTTTATACCAGCTTAGTTGTTTATAGTTTTTCAGACCCACTTATAAATATGAAAAACTGCAACAATATTATTTGGGAAACTGACCATCATATACAGTGAAATCAATTCTGATTATATCCAAAAACACTTAGTTTTTATAGAAATCAGAAATGCCTCACCTTGTATATTGTTTAATTCTTCCACCCATGAGTGATTTTCTCAAAGGTCATATTTTCTCTCTTACCTACTATTTGAAAATCTAATTCTTAATAAAATAGATGTTTTAGCATTAAAAAATCAAAACCTAAGTGAGTTCTGACACTTTGTAGTTAACTTTCTGAACACT
>NW_007741854.1:2352-4581 GCF_000696425.1 Galeopterus variegatus | reverse complement strand
TTCTGGAACAATAACCAAACAACAAGTTAATTGCCTAACCTTTCACAAATCATTTTCATCACTAAAAAATTTCAAGTGTTTTTGAATATAAACATCCAAACTTTAAAATATGAGATAAAATAAAAGAATAAGTAATTATACATATTCTATGGAAATTTAAAATCATTTCAACTTAGGAACATATGTCACACAGTAATTTAAAATTGTGTCATTAATAGTTACAGTCTTTTACATTTACTTCTAGATTTTTATATAAATAATTCTGGAAATGATTAAATTTAAACTTCTATGAATATGCTATGGACATTTCCAGATGAACTTTGGCTGTATTTATTTTATTAGCAAATACCATAGCTTGTTAAGAATTCCACTTTTTTGACAGACTTTCAAACTCATCTTCAAATTTATTATAACTATTTCCTGACAGTGCATAAAATAGTCAGTTGACTTTAAAAAGAACTCTTTAAAGTGAAACAGAGCTGCTATTCGCAATCCAAAGCCTTATGTTTTTACATCCACCCTAGGAAGCTCAGAAAGCTTAGATTTATGCATGTTTTATTTGGTTATATTTGTTAATTATTTGATCATATTTCTGAAGATCTACAATTGCCTTTGTAGTGCAGTCAGGTGGTATATTTCTTCACTTCTAGTTTACTAGAAATGGCTTCCTTCATCTGTGGAAGGCTATTGTGTTTGCAGGAGATTTAGAACCTGTCAATTTGAGGAAGCAGAGAACATATAAGTTTTGCACAATTCAGCATTAGTTGTTTTCTGAGATGAAGGCTAACATTATTGACAGTGACTTTTGGTAGATAATAAACTTTAGGGCAAAGGGTTATTGTAATTAATATGTATTTAGACATTCCATGCATTTGGATTGGAAGAATTAACATTGTGAAAATGTTCACTCTACCCGAAGCAATCTATAGATTTAATGCAATCCCTATCAAAATACCAATGGTATTCTTCATAGAAATATAAAGTACAATCCTAACATTCACATGGAACAACAAAAGAACCCAGTAGCCAAAGCAATCCTTAGCCAAATAAAATAAAGCCAGAGGCATAGCACTACCTGACTTCAAATTATACTACAAAGCTATAGTAACAAAAGCAGTACGGTACTGGCATAAAAACAGACACTCAGATCAGTGAAACAGAATAGAGAACCCAGAAGTCAACCCACAGACTTATAGCCAATTGATATTTAACAAAGGCAATGAAAACATACATTGGGGAAAAGACTGCTTCTTCAATAAGTGGTGCTGGGAAAAGTGGATACCCATATGCAGAAGAATGAAACTAGTCCTGCACCTCTCACCATAAACCAAATGGATTNCTTCAATAAGTGGTGCTGGGAAAAGTGGATACCCATATGCAGAAGAATGAAACTAGTCCTGTACCTCTCACCATAAACCAAATGGATTAAAGACTTAAGTATAAGACCTGAAACTGCAAAAGTACTAAGGGAAAATACAGGAGAAACACTTCAAGAACTAGAAGTGGCCACAGACATTATGAACAAGAGCCCTAAAGCACAATCAACAAAAGAAAAAATAAATAAATGGGACCACATCCAATTAAAAAGCTTCTGCACAGCAAAGGAAGCAATCAACAGAGTGAAACGACAATGTACAGAGTGGGAGAAATTGTTTGCAAACTATAAATCCCACAAGGAATTAATATGCAGAATACACAAGGAACTCAAGCAATTACAAAGTAAAAAATCAACTAACCCAATTAAAAAATAGGCAAGGGAGATGAGTAGACAATTTTTAAGGAAGACATACACATGGTCAATAGTCACTTAAAGAAATGCTCAACATCACTAATCATCAGGGAAAAGCAAATTAAACCACATTGAGATATCACCTCACCTCAGTTAGACTGGTATAATCAAAAAGACGGAGAATAACAAATGCTGGCAAAGATGCGGAGAGAAGGAAATGCTTCCACACTGATGGCAGGACTGTAAATTAGCACAACCACTGTGGAAAACAGTGTGGAGGTTTCTCAAACAACTACGGATAGAACTACCATATGATCCAGCAATCCCACTTCTACGTATATACCCAAAGGAATGGAAATTATCACGTAGAAGGAATAACTGCACTCCCGTGTTCGTTGCAGCTCTATTTACAGTAGCTCTATTTACAGGGAGCCAACCCAAATATCCATTGATGGACAACTGGATAAAGAAAATGTGGTACATGTACAGCATAGAATACT
>NW_007741854.1:0-693 GCF_000696425.1 Galeopterus variegatus | reverse complement strand
CGTATCACTTATGTCTTCTGGTCCAAAGTGTAAGGTACTTAATATGGTTTTCTTTTTAATGCTTATAAAAAGTTCCTAATATGAAATATTGCATTTTCTCTATTTTCCTCTTTAGTGTCTATTATTGATAAGGGATGCACATTTGAACAATGTCAAATCTGTCATCTGATTAGGTTGTCATCTGATTAGAAAGCAAATATTTCAACCTATTTGCCATTTAATCTAATTGGAAGTAGCTAATTGTGAATTTCTAAATGTTTAAATTTTCTTAGGATATAACATATATTATCCCGTCATTAGCACTGATGATACATTCTATTTTTCCACACTATCTTATTCATTCTTCATGATTTCTATGTACTCTTTAAGATTTCCTCAACCATTTCAAGCATTTTATTTTGTACTATCTTTTAGATTGTATGCTAATATCTTGAATTATNGACCTCTATATATTCTTGATATCATTGAGTAGTCATTGCCACATTAAATTCCACATTTGAGGATCTTTCTCTGTTCATTTTATATCTATTATAGTTGTGCTTCAACAAAAACTCCTATTTTAATAGCCTATTATACATGTTTGTAATGTTTTATGTCTATGTGAGCTCAACTTTAATATCTACCTTTCTTTTTCTTTAGGGGCCTGAGATAGAAAGATGAGTTGTTGAAGTATCTCTGAATAATGAGTTTTTA
>NW_007741853.1:23077-26512 GCF_000696425.1 Galeopterus variegatus | reverse complement strand
TTCTCTGTTAGCAACACATTCTCTAAACCTTTGTTGAGAATATCATTTCTCATAATATTTTCTACATTTCTTCATGGACTTTGAAATGGCCTTTCAGATTGTTATTCAGGGGCTCTTTACTGCAAGGCTAAGAAAGCAAAACCTAAAGAGCACCATGCTATTTTGTGAGTCAACTCAGGAGCTCATTTTCTCAAAGGAATTTGCATTCTACCACTCTACTCAATTTCACAACACAACAACAACTTGGCAACACATATGCTAAAAGCCAACAAAAGCAAGTCCACAGCTCTCCAGAAGGCTGATCAAAACATATTCTTGGAGAATGCTATATAAAAGAAGCACTTAGGAGTCATATTGACACCAGCGCTAAACAGAAGAGAAACTTACTATACGAGCATTGGAAATACAGATTTATTTATTTATGGATACATTGTATGATTGTTTGAACCTCATTTTTCTCACTTAAGATATTTTGGAGATCATCCTATCAATAGTGTATAGATCTGCCACATTACTTTTATCTCTCATATTTTATTGTATAGCTGTACCACAGATTATTTAGTCTCACCCATACTGATGAACATGTATGTTGTCACTGGCTTTCATTATTATTTAAAAAACTGAGATAAATGTTGTGTGTACAAACATACATGTTTGATATATTTGAAACATGCATATTTGTACCTGTATTTGCATAAGACAAATTTACAGATGTAGGTGTGCTATTTCAACAGCTGTATAATATCAAAATATTGTCAAATATTCAGAAATTTTCTTCCAATTATGTTGAAACAATGTAGTTTTCCATCAACAATTAATAAGAGTGATTATTTTCCCGACTTTGGCCACTGATGTCTATTGTTATTCATTTGATTTTTGTTTGTAACTTATGAGAAAATTGTTCATATACCATTCATAATATGTACATATGTGTGCTCACACTGTATATTTTGCATTGTAAAAAAACCAAATTTTTATTTTAGTAGATAGCTATGCATTGTCTACTGTATAACATTCTAGGTTATCAGATTCTAGCCCTGTTTATTATCTTTGAACTATTGTGCAACTTTTTGTAATTCTTGGTAACTGAGAGGTATGAAAATTGTCTTGCCTGTTAATGGTTTCATTGACTTGCCACTCCCAAAGTCAGTCTCCAAAGCAATTCAATATTCTTTTACTCCATCTAATTTGTGTTCTTTTGACTTTTCCTTTGAACCAGTTAAAACATCTGCATAGTATTGTCATAGCATTCAGTAAAACAAATTCTTTAGCAGGGTTCATTTTTGCATCTGCATGTCAGTCATAATTTTACCATTTTTGAAAATTAGCTGTTAACATTGTATATGTGTATATATGTATATAGATATGCCATATGGTTTACATGTATATGTGTATGTGTGTATATACATATATAGATACAGATATGTATATAGATATGACATATATTACATATATGTATATATGTTTTTGTATATACATGTATTTTACATATCATATTTCTCTATATCTATCTATTAAATTACCCATATTTTAGCCATTTGTTTCAAAGAAAAATTTCACCAGATGGAGTTAAACTTGCAAGGAAGACTTTTCTCAAGACTATTGCAATAGAGGTTGAGACTATTGCAATAGGGGAGAGAGATTAAACTCAACTCCATTGAAAAAAAAGTTGAGGGCATTTTTAAGTGTGGTGGCAAGATCCTGGAAAAATACTGGAGCACCTTAGGGAGGACGTTTTTGAATGTGATTAGGCCATCTGTGTTTACTAATTGGTGCTGTCTGGCTATGACAAGGGCTACTGTCTGGGTACTGCGACAAGGTTTACTGTGAGGCTAAGGCTGATGTTGCAAATCCTGCTCACAGCACCAATTGTCTAGCTCTTAATCCTGTTTGTCACGCCAGTTGTAAAGCTAGGTGGCCGCTCTAGTTTTTGCGGCTCTTTTACCTGCTGGTAATCCCGCACTGACTTGGATGATGGTTGAGCTAGGGCTGGGTCTGGAGCTCCCAGACCCCTCAAGCCCATTCCTAGACTGGATCACAAACCCTTCACTTGCCAGACTGGGTCACCAGACCCCTTCATGGAGGTCTAGGAGCTAGGCAACCAGCCACATGGTCCTTGGAAGCTGCAGGTCTGGAAATGCATGGCTGTGCAGGGCGGCACCAGAGGCAGTAAAAACCAACCAACATGGTGCCATCTTGCCAGTGCACATACTCTACCCACACACTGCTTACCGAACCACCCTGAACCTGCTCTAAGGTGAGGGGAGCCTGACTAAATTATTCTATTTTCCTAACAGTGCTTAGGCTCCTGCCCTCTCACATAAACCTGGATCTAGAGGCCTTAAAGTTCCTGATGATTACATTACAAAGGGATGGCTCCCAGATTTTTGAGAAAGATATTCCTGGGTAGTGAAACTGGCAAGAAGAGGGAAGAAGATCTGCATCTCAAAGGAGCAGCAGAGGAATTTACATTTGCAAATTTTATAAAGTAAATGCTCTAAGAAAAAGGAGATATAGGGTGTAGAATCAGGAGAAACTTGTCTAAAGTTTAGTCAAGATAAGGGGAACATTAAAGTCATCTTTGTCATTTGCATAGTATCGCACAGCAAGTTGATAATGGAATCTTAATTCTGAAATGGCCTGCAGAATCCTTTCTCAGTTCTGACCCCTGCTGCTGCCATGTGTCATTCTTTTGCACTGCCCAGTACCTGACCTCCGTTTCTATGTTGGCAATCATTAAAATTGATAGTATTGGTTCTTCACTCTCCCAGACTTCCATGTTGGAAAGGCTAAATACATTATGAAGTCTCCACAAATCAGTTATGCACATCCCATGAACAGGCAAGAGACTTCCCCAATTCATCTTGGAAAGCACGGCAGCAGGAGCCACATCTAAATGCAAGGGTGGAGGGCAACGGAAGTACCAGCAGAGTCACTCCACGTCTGGGAGCTGGTACAAGGAGTGAATTCAAGGCTGATTTGGTGTTATTTTAGCTTTTTTCCTAGCTACATAGCCTCCAAGTTTGGTCGTTTGGTTCTTCTGAATATTAGTGAATCACTTATCTCCTTTAATTATTTCCTTCTCTATTTAACATAAGCTAAGGTGTGTTTCCAGTGCTTTCAGTTAAGAAGCCCAGACTGTTCTACTTACAATTGCCTCTACAGCAAAAAGGAAGGTAAAGCTTTCCTCTTTAAGAAGGAATAAAAAAATCAATATAGCCTCCCTTATATATCATTACCTTAAGGGAGATAAATCTACATAAAAGTGCATTCTAAAATAATTTCTTATTTTATTTAACACATTTAGTTTTTATGATTGTTGCAGCTTTCTCAAATGTATTTTTTAAAATAATGCTTTTACAGGTAACTCCTGCCTTTAATAAGAAAATAATGTAATACCAGGTAACAATTTGAATAGTCAGTGTTTTATTTACT
>NW_007741853.1:20909-21777 GCF_000696425.1 Galeopterus variegatus | reverse complement strand
ACTTACGTAAGTGGTATCATACAGTATTTGTCCTTTTGTGATTGGCTTATTTCACTTAGCATAATGTCTTTCAAATTCATCCAGGTTGTAGCATGTGTCAGATTTTTATTCCTTTTTTCAGTTTGAATGATATCTTACTCTGTGTGTACACTATTTTTTTATCCATTCATTCATTTATAGATACTTGTTTTATTTCTTCTCTATGTCAATTGTGAATAATGCTACTATAAATGTGATATACAGATATCTGTTCATGTCCCTGCTTTCAGTTCTTCTGGTTATATATCCAGAAGTGGGATTGTGGGATCACATTGTACTTCTATATTTAATTTTTTAAAGAACCCCTTACTGTTTTTCGTAGCTTCTGCATTATTTTTGATGGTCACCAGCAGTATACAAGGGTTTCTATTTCTCCATATTCTTACCCACACTTTTTTTCTTTCCTATTTTTCTGTCTTCTTTTTATTCTAATTAATTATCATCCTAGTAGGTGTGAAGTGTTATCTCAGTATGGTTTTATTTGCATTTCCTTAATTATTCATGACATTAAGCATCTATCCATATGCTTATTGACCATTTCTATATCTTCCTTGGAGAAATGGCTGTTTAAGTCTTCTGGACATTTTGTAATTGAGCTACTTTGTTGTAGTTATTATTGTTGTTCAGTTTTAGAAGTTCTCTGTACATTCTGGATATTAATCCCTAATCATATATGTAATTTTAAAATATTTTCTCCCATTCTGTGGGTTGCCTTTTTATTCTGTTGATAGTATCCTTTGATGCATAAAAGTTTTTAATTTTGATGAAGTCCAGTTTGTATAATTGTTTCTATCCTTGCTTGTACTTTTGGTGTTAAAACCTAGAACTC
>NW_007741853.1:8214-19013 GCF_000696425.1 Galeopterus variegatus | reverse complement strand
TTATTCATTTTAACTGACATATTTTAATTGGACATATTTATGGAGGTACAGTTTGGTGTTGTGATGTATAGGAGTATGTATATTGTATAATGATTGGATCAGGGTAGTTAGTGTATATTACCTCATGCATTTATCATTTCTTTGTGCAAGAACATTCAGAAGTCCCTCTTCTAACTGTTTTGTAATATACAATACTTTACTGTTAATGATAGTCACCTGCTGTGCAATAAAACTCCAGAACTTATTCCTCCTATTTCTCATTTGCAACTCTGATGCTGCATCTGAAAATGGAAACATAATATGAAANTCCTCCTATTTCTCATTTGCAACTCTGATGCTGCATCTGAAAATGGAAACATAATATGAAAGCTAAAATCCAAGCTTTCTAAAGATGAAACAGCTATGTCCCTATTGAGAAAACCTTAACATTTTTGGAATGGTACACTTGGGAATTATTGTGTTCCTGGTTTCAATTTTATGAGTTATTGCTGGAATACAAACAATTAATGCTATTGCAAATTTTCAACAACACTAAGATATAGTTGAACTTATTTGTCTCTATACCCAAATTAATAATGTATAGATGATCATATGCCATGTTTGCATTTATTTGGTGAGAGTTTTTCTCAAAGCCTGGCTGAAAATTAAATTGATCCAAACATTGTTAATATTAGTGTGTCAATATGAGTCAAGAGCTTCCCCAAAATCCATCTACTCTGACTTAATACAAAATATAAAAACAATGAAGTAAGTGACTTCATGGATGGCCCATTGTAGAAAATGTACTGCTTTCTTTTATTATAATAGTATAAATTGGAAACAAAGTTGGAAATAGAATATTCTGAAATTATTAAAAACCATGATGTTTAAAAAAATATTGGAAGTGGTAAATGCTAAAAACATAATCATATGAATAATTTAGGATAAAACATAACATAAGTAGATTATTCTATTTTGCAAAACAAACTAAAACAAACATACATTATACTTAAATGAAAGCACACACAGAGAACAGACTTGAAAGATATTTTCAAAAATATAAATGTTGATTATCTTTGCATATTAGGATTATAGTTCATAATAATTTAAAGTAATTTTCTACATTTTATTAATTTGTTGAATCAGTCACAACCTATATGAAGATCTAAAAATTTTATATTTATATTTTTATATTTTTCAGTGAATAATTTATAATTAAATCTTTTAATTTAAAGTTGTCTTAAAAATCAGAATGTTCTTTCACATATTATGTATAATCACCTTATAGGAGGCTTCATCCTAAATCAATAAAATGAATATTTTGAAAAGTAAGAATGCATTTATTTTCTGCCACTGGAAAACAAAGAACAAGCAAATATTTTGTTCCTCTCTTCCCCAAATTATTTATAATATACTGACTTTATTTAAAGTTATCTTTCTGTATTGGCAAGGCCTATATTCAGACTATATTTTTCTTAAATTTATTATAATAGTTAAGAGATATGCAGGTATTGTGCTGTATTTTTTCATGTTGAATATTTCTGTTGATATTTAACAATTCACTGATTGTGGTTTTTCTGCTTAGGTGTGTGGGCGGGGGTGGGGGTGTTAGGATTTCCTTGAAGGGCTTTAATTGCAGTCCTAGAATTCAATATTTTTAATTTTTTTATTGAAACATAATTAATTATACATATTTGTAAGGTGGAAATTTGAATATCAATACCTGTGTGCAATATGTGATGCTCAAATCAGGATAATTAGAACATTCATTGTTACAAAACTTAAAAATTCTTTGTTTCCATTAACCAATTTCTCACTAATTCCCCCTCTCTTCCTTGCTCCCACCTCTAGTAACCACTACTCTGTTCTTTCCTTTTGAAAGTTCTACATATTATTGTGATTGTCATATCTTTCTTTCTTTTTATTTATTTGTTTATTATATAGCTTACTTAGAAGTGAGGACATGTGGTATTTCTCTTTCTGTTCCCAGCTTATTTCACTTAACATAATTTTCTCTAAGTTCATCCATGTTGCTATGGATGGCAGCATTTCATTCCTTTTTATGCAAATTAGCATTCCACTGTATATATATACCTTTTCTTTAACCAGTTATCTGTTGATAGACATTTAGGTTGAATCCAACTCTTGGCTATTGTAAGTAGAGCTGTGATACACATGGAAGTGCAGGGATCCCTTTAAAATGATGATTCCCATTCCTTTGGATATACACTCAGCAGTGAGATTGCTAGGTTGTCTGGTAGTTCTATCTGCAGTTATTTGAGGAACATCCATACTGTTTTCCATAATGATTGCACTAATTTACATTCACACCAAGACTGTAGAAGGGTTCCCATTTCTCCACATCCTCACCAGCATTTGTTATTCTCTGTCATTGTTGTGGGCGGGGGGTGGGGGTGTTAGGATTTCCTTGAAGGGCTTTAATTGCAGTCCTAGAATTCAATATTTTTATTTTTTTTTACTGAAACATAGTTAATTATACATATTTGTAAGGTGGAAATTTGAATATCAATACCTGTGTGCAATATGTGATGCTCAAATCAGGATAATTAGAACATTCATTGTTACAAAACTTAAAAATTATTTGTTTCCATTAACCAATTTCTCACTAATTCCCCCTCTCTTCCTTGCTCCCACCTCGAGTAACCACTACTCTGTTCTTTCCTTTTGAAAGTTCTACATGTTATTGTGATTGTCATATCTTTCTTTCTTTTTATTTATTTGTTTATTATTTAGCTTACTTAGAAGTGAGGACATGTGGTATTTCTCTTTCTGTTCCCAGCTTATTTCACTTAACATGATTTTCTCTAAGTTCATCCATGTTGCTATGGATGGCAGCATTTCATTCCTTTTTGTGCAAATTAGCATTCCACTGTGTATATATACATTTTCTTTAACCAGTTATCTGTTGATAGACATTTAGGTTGAATCCAACTCTTGGCTGTTGTAAGTAGAGCTGTGATACACATGGAAGTGCAGGGATCCCTTTAAAATGATGATTCCCATTCCTTTGGATATACACTCAGCAGTGAGATTGCTAGGTTGTCTGGTAGTACTATCTGCAGTTAATTGAGGAACATCCATACTGTTTTCCATAACGATTGCACTAATTTACATTCACACCAAGAGTGTAGAAGGGTTCCCATTTCTCCACATCCTCACCAGCATTTGTTATTCTCTGTCATTTTGATAATAGCCAACTGGAGTGAGATGATATCTCATGTGGTTTTGATTTGCATTTCCTTGATGCTTAATGATATTGAGCATTTTTCATGTGTCTGCTGGCCATTTCTATGAGAAATGCCTATTAAGTTCCTTTGTGTATTTTTGCAGATGGCATGATCCTATACATAGAAAAAACTAGTCATTCTACCAAAAAACTCTTAAGGCTGTTTAACAATTTCAGTAATGTTGCAGGATGCAAAATTAACACAAAAAGTCAGTAGCAGTTTTATACTCCAATAATGGGCCATCAGAAAACAGAAATCAAGAAACAATCAGAAACCATTTACAATAGTTATGAAAAAATAAAATAAAGGCCGGCCCGGTGGCGCACTGCTGTAGTGCGCCGCTTGGGAAGTGTGGTGGCGCTCCCGCTGAGGGTTCGGATCCCACATGCAGACCAGCCGCTCGCTGGCTGAGCGAGGGGCGGGGGCAGCGCCGAGGGTTGCGATCCCGTGGCCGGTCCCGGTCCGGTACGGGCGCGACACTGAGGCTTGCGATCCGTTGCTGGTCACGAAACAAGACAAAAAGGGAAAAAATAAATAAATAAATAAAATAAAATAAAATACCTAGGAACAAATTTAACGAAGGAGTTGGAAGATCTCTACAATGAAAACTACGAATCACTGCTGAAAGAAATTAAAGAGTACACAAAAAGATGGAAAAACATTCCATGATCTTAGATTAGAAGAATTAACATGGTGAAAATATCCATACTATGCTACACAAAGTGATCTACAGATTCAGTGCAATTCCAATCAAAATACCAATGACATTCTTCACAGAAATAAAAAAAAAAATCCTAACATTTACATGAACAAAAAATGACACCAAATAGCCAAAGTGATTCTAAGCAAAATAAATAAAGTCAGATGATAACACTACCTGACTTCAAATTATACTTAAAAGCAATTGTAACCAAAACAGCATGGTACTGACATAAAAACAGATACTCAGACCAATGAAACTGAATAGAGAACCCAGAAATTAACCAATGTAGTTACAGCCCACTGATATCTGATAAGGGCAACAGGAGCATGTAGTGGGGAAAAGACTGCCTATTCAATAAGTAGTAATGGAAAAGCTGGACATCCACAATTAGAGGAATGAATCTAGACCTATATCTCTTGCCGTATCCCCAAGTCAACTCAAATGGATGAAAGACTTATATTTAAGACCCAAACTGTAAAAATACTAGAAGAAAACATGGAGGAAACACTTAAGGAAGTAGGATTGGACAAATCCGAACCAACAGCCTCAGTGATCCCAGTGCCGCACTCTCTTGAGTGAGCCACAGGCAAGCCCAAAATGCATGATCTTTTCTGATTGGACTATCCTGTCTGAATGTTGAGATCACTTTACTCAGATAACATTGTAACGTTCTGTTTTTGACTGTCTCAACATGGACTTTGGCTCATCTTTGATAATATATTTGGGTAGTGGGAAACATTATTGTTATTCATATTTCAGCACATCAAATATATTTAGAGATCAGTTTTCCTTGTGTATCTTAAATATATACTATGTACCTAGAACATCAAAACATATTAACAGAAAATATTCTTCCTCAGTTTTCTATAAACAGTCATTCTGCATAACTGCTTAGAACATTTGCTCTATTGTAGATAGCGGTGGAATGATGAACCTAAATTAATTCAAACCAGCAGTGATGTTAGGTACCAATTTGAATTGGATGGCTCAGATTAGGGTCAAAGTAGAAAGAAGCTTAAAAAGAAACATGAAGCTCAGAAAATGTTGCAGGTGTGGGGAAACTGGAGTTCTCCCACATGGAATGTATGCACTGGCCCTCCTCTTAGAAGCTCTGTAATTATGCTCTCACGTGTTTCCCTTCCTGTACTTTTAAGCCAGTGATGTTAAACCCTTACCTGTCAACGCATAAAAGCCTGCCTAAAAAGGTCAGATCCCCAAGACATGCCAGCAAGGAGAAAAATAAATTGTAGAACTATTCTGTGGTGAATTAGTTTACATAAAAATATTTTCAGTAGATGTCTCATTAAGCTCCATTAAGAAAGCTATAATTGCTTGAACTGATTGGCTAATACCTAAAAGTGATTGAAATGTGCGGCTATACACAGCAGGATAATTCTTTTTTAGACAAAATTCATAGAGTCAATATTTCTCTTGTAGTGGTCCTTAAACTAAAGCAATCCCTGGTTGTTCCACCTGGTTTATACAACTCCCTGGGAGTGCACATAATCAAACACTCCCACTCCTAGTAGGTCGAGCCACAAAATATTTTCTCTCCCTTGGGATTGTTTCTCATGACACTAAAGCAATTGTTTTTTGTAAATGTTAGCGTTAAGTGGCTCACTGTCAATCCCGAAGGAAACAGCTTTGGTGCCTGTTGAATTAGGAGCTTTCTTGAGATCAGTGTCCTTGCGTATCTTAAATATATATATACTATGTACGTAGAACATCAAAACATATTAATAGAAAATGTTATTCCTCAGTTTTCTATAAACAGTCATTCTGCATAATTGCTTACAACGTTTGCTGTATTGTAGATAGCCATGGAATGATGAACCTAATTTAATACAAACCAGCAGTGTTGTTAGGTCCCGATTTGAATTCAACTTTATACTAGTCATTTTGGGGAAAGAAGAAAAGAAGACACAACAGTTCCTGTTCTCAGAAAGCTTGGGAGGCAGCCTACAAAATGAATCCATGAAAGGTAACAAGTATGCTTCCTGAGTAAAGGGAAAGAAAGGACCCCTCTCTGCCTCACAAATGGGGCTCGATCACCTAAGTATCCATGGAAAGGATACCACTTATAGCTGAGAATAATTGATAGAATTTTGACAAAGTAAAAGGAGTAATAAAAGCATATTGTACGTAAGAGTTTAAAAAAGATAATGGGATAGAAAACTGCAGAGAAGGCTTGGGAAATGCTTACTTTTGTAGGTTTGTTGGAGCCTAGTTAGTGTAGATAAGGGGAAGAAAGAACAGGTAGGCAACAAGGATTGGGGCCAAATCCTGGAAGATCTTGATGGCCAGTCATTTTTTTTTTTTTTTGTCCTTTTTGGTGACCGGTAAGTGGATCTCAACCCTTGTCTTGGTGTCGCCCGCACTGCACTCAGCCAGTGAGCGCACGGGCCATCCCTATATAGGATCTGAACCTACGGCCACGGCTCTCCTAGATCTGCAGTCTCCCGAGTGAGCCACGCGGTCAGCACTTGAGGGCCATTCTTAAAAGACTGATCTTTGTAGGCCAGCCCCGTGGAGCACTCGGGAGGGTGCCGCACTGGGAGCAAAGCTACGCTCCATCAGCCGTTTTGGATCCTATATAGGAATGGCCGGTGCACTCACTGGCTGAGTGCAGTGCGGGCGACACCAAGAGAAGGGTTGCGATCCCCTTACAGGTCAAACACACAAAAAATAAAATAAAAAAGGACAAAAATTTTGGAGCTACAGAAATGTTACAACTAGAAAGGCAGAATGACAGGACAGAATGGCGATTGGATACCATGCAAAATCACAGGGCTAGGCAAGCAAGCAGAGGTTCCAGCAGCAAAGATTAGCGGCACATCCAGAGGTCCAGTGGGTGAAACAGACATAAGGAGCAGAGGATTAGGAGTGGAAGTGCCAACAGGAAGAGTGAGATAAAGGCTAGACTCCAGTCCTGCAGGTGATTCAGTGGGATATCAAGATGAGATAGGAGCCAGAGTTAAAATTGATACTGCAAATTTCATATTTTAAATCATGTTATATACTAAAAGGACTGCCCTCAGAATATAAAATGGAATTAACTTAGAGTAGTTTTCTAAAAGTGCTTGGCTTCTAAATGTTAGAAAGATGCAGGTATTAGAAAAAACATATATATATATACAGGGCCGGCAAGTGGCTCACTCAGGAGAGTGCGGCGTTGGGAGCAGCGGCACTCCAGCAGCGGGTTCGGATCTTATATAGGGATGGCCGGTGCGCTCACTGGCTGAGAGCGCTGCAGGCGACACCAAGCCAAGGGTTACAACCCCCTTAACGGTCACAACAGAAACAACAACAACAAAAACAAATCAAGAAACATACACACAAAATATATATGTATATAATTTACTCAAGCCATGCTGCTACTGGAGCATCTCTGTCTGGGAGGGTTTCTTCTTTCTTTTTTTTTTTTTTTCTTGTGACCGGTAGTGGGATTGCAACCCTTGGCTTGGTGTCGATCGCACTGCGCTCAACCGGCCATGCCTATATAGGATCCGAAACCAGGGCAGAAGCCCCGCAGCGCTCCCAGCGCTGCATTCTCCCAAGTGAGCCATGGGGTCGGCCCCTCAGGGTTATTCTTACCCCCTTACTAGCAGTGCGGTGGCACAGTGTTTATAGAAGATTTTGTTTCATCCCCCTCCCCGGTTTTGTGTGTGTGTGTGTGTGTGTGTGTGTGTGTGTGTGTGTATCTATGTATTTATTTTTAGCTCCCACCAATAAGTGAGAACGTGATATTTCTCTTTCTGTGCCTGACTTGGGGGAAGAAGACATAACAATTACAATTCCTTGAAATTGATACCACGAGCGAATAGAAAGGACATTGTTGGGTGGGAGGGGGAGCGGGAGGAGGGACGGAGGTTTTGGTGATGGGCCACAGTAATCAACCACATTGCATATTGACAAAATAAAATAAAAAATAAATTAAAAAAAAAAATAAAAAGACAGATTACAGCTACCGATCCGAGGTGGGGGGTGGCGAGGACAGCAACTGTCAAAGGCTCGTGCGGGGCGGGCTCGAGCCCGCGTGACATAAGCGAAACGTCACAAAGGGCCCTGGATACCAGGGTGCGCGTGGGGGACACCTGAGGCCGGTGGGCGCCAGTGCTCCCCGGCTCCCCGCAGGGCCGGCTGCGCCGTGGTCCGCTGCTGTCGCCGGGGCCGGTTCGCGTTCCTGCCAGAACGCAGAGCTGTCTGAGCTGCTGGTTGTGGCCCGGCCAGGCCGTGGCTATCGCGGCCACAGCCAGAGCAGCCTCGCCGCCATGGAGATGCCCAGGGCGGCCCCTCATCCATACTTGGGGCTGGTCCTGGGAAAGCTGTGCAGGACTTTGGCAGCAGCGCCTGAAGATCTGAGACCGGGCCCTGGTTTTCCGTGGGAATTGGTGATATGTGCGGCTCTTACTTGGTTTTTTCTTCTCTTGTTTTTGTGGAGAAGTGTTCAGTCGATTAGAAGCCAGCTTTATATAGGAAGAGAGGAAATGCTTCCTGAAGAGCTTTCTGGACTAATCGAAGAAAAATGTAAACTACTCGAAAAATTGAGCGTTGTTCAAGACGAGTATGAAGGCTTAGAGTCAGCTTTGAGAAGGAGTCAACAGAATCACAAAGTTTGGAGGCAACGTATGAAAAGCTGAACAGGTCCAAATCAAAACTTGAGGATGAAATCATCTTTCTAGCAAAAGAATTAAAAGAACAGAAATCTAAACATTCTGAGCAAGATGAACTGATGGCAGATATCTCAAAAAGGATACGGTCCCTAGAAGATGAATCCAAGTCCATTAAGTCACAAGTAGCTGAAGCCAATCTGCAAAATATTTCAAATGAATGAAGAACGTCTGAAGGTGGCAATAAAAGATACCTTGAATGAAAATTCGCAACTTCAGGAAAGCCAGAAACAGCTTTTACAAGAAGCGGAAGTATTGAAAGAACGAATGAGTGACCATAATGAACAGAAAATAACATCTGAAGACTCCAAAGTACAGGCAGAGCAAGTTCGAAGTGATAAAGACAATCACATGAAGTCTCTGACTGAACGCTTGCTCAAGATGAGAGACTGGGCTTCTGTGCTTGGAGAAGACATGATGGATGATGACTTGGAATCGGAGATGAAGAGTGAATCACAGTTCGGTGCTCACTTAGATGATCAGACAAAAGGAGCTTTGAAGAGACTGATTCACGCTGCTAAGTTAAATGCTTCTTTAAAAACTCTAGAAGAAGAAAGAAACCAAATTTACACTCAGTTGTGTGAAGTAGATGAAACAAAGGAAGAGCTTATAGCGCATATTACAAATCTCCAGACTGAACAAGCATCTTTACAGTCAGAAAACACACAGTTGGAAAGTGAAAATCAGAAGCTTCAGCAGCAACTTAAAGTAATGACTGAACTGTATCAAGAAAATGGAGTGAAACTCCACAGGAAATTAATAGTAGAGGACAAAGACCGTTTAGAGAAGGAGGAGAAACTTTCCAAAGTGGAAGCAAAGATCAGCCATGCAGCTGAAGAACTGGAGACCTGTAGAAGGCGAGCCAAAGATGTGGAAGAAGAATTGGAGTGAAGCATTCGTTTTTATCAAGGGCAGATGACTCCCCAAGAGAAAAAAGCGCATGATAATTGGTTGGCAGCTGAGACTGCTGAAAGACACCTCAGGTATTTAAGGAAAGTAAATGTTTACCAGAGGCAAAAATTAGCTGAAAAAGAGTCAATTCCGTGCTCAATTGAGCCTGCTCCTGAAGTCCAGAACCACATCAAGAAACCTGATGATATTTTTGGTCTCTCTTCATAAATAGTTTTGACTTATCTTTCATTTTCAGTTTAAGTAACTACTTTTTTTGCTCTAATTGAAGCTTAATAGAATTATAAATCTTAGGATAGTATTTTGTAAATAAAGATGATTTAAATATGAAAAAAAAAGATTTTGTTTCATATGGGAAAGAAGGTTGAGAAAGGCCTTTGGAAAATATGTGTATAAAAGCAAACATATTTCATAATGCCTAAAACAGCACCTTTAACATAATAATCATTTATGCATATCTCTTCATTGATCCATTCATTCAACACTCACTATTTTAAAAACTACATTCATACAACATGTCAGGCATTCTTTTCTGCCCTTGGAATATTGCAGTGAATGAAACAAATGGAGTTCCTTTCTTTCTCAGTCTTAGTAGAATATAAAACATAAAACTCATAAGTACATAAGTAAATAAATAAATAATCACATAATGCCTGCTATGCAGTAAAGGGGAAACCACATGGGCTAAGAGGTAGACAGTGAAGAGAGTGGCGTTGATGGAGTATTCGTTTTATTTCATCCCATGTATAGGATAGTCACGGAAGGCATTCAGAAAAGGCCACGTTTGAGTTTAGACTTGAATGAAGAGAAAGACCAAGATGTGTGTTTAGCTGGGGGAGAGTGAATTATAAGTAAGCACAAGTCCCTAAGACCAAGAATGCTTCCAGCATTTGAGAAAACACCAGAAGGGCTTGTCTGGCTGAATGAGTGTGGGGGAGCAGGTGATACATGACATGAATTCAGAGCCCTGTAGACTACAGAGAAACCTTTCAACTACATTTTGTGCATCGTGGGAAGCCCTTGTAGGTTTTAGGCAATTAACCGACACGATCTGAGTTACATTTAATTGATTATTCTGGCTGATCTGCGAAAATAAGCCACAGAAGAGTAATAGAAAAGTAGGGAGACCAGTTTAGAAGCTGGTCCAGTCAGCGCGTTGAATAAATGCCATTGGATTCAAGCAGATAATTCTTCCAGTTACCTGTGGTTTAATCAAAAAGAAGAAATAAATTGGCTAGTCTGCTATGTCCCCTGATGTCACACTAATCATTTTTTAAAATATAAATGATT
>NW_007741853.1:6472-7248 GCF_000696425.1 Galeopterus variegatus | reverse complement strand
TTCTCCCCAGAGCACCATTCCATAGATAGGACACCCACAACAAAGCAATATATATTTCAGATCTGAGCATTTTCTTATCTTTGTATTTAGCAAGACATGCACTATAATCCAATTAGAAAGTAAAATAGGCTTAATTACTTAGCTCAGATCAAAGAAAAAAAGGTATCCAAGAATCTAGTTAAAATTAATAATATAATGGGCAGATTTATCTAATGCCTAATCTAGGGCATTTCATCTTAATTTAAACTTATCTCTCAGATTCACAACCAGGTCCCATCATTGTCACTGATTTTTTTGAAATGTGATCACTCTGTGGCAAATCCTTTCTGTGTATGTGTTGTCCAGTTTGACGTAATAGAGTTAACTCTGTTCAACAAAGAGAGGTCAGGAAGTCCACTCTCCTACATGTTTATATTGATTTTCTTTAGCCTGCTACCTCTTATCTTTAGCCTGATTAATATTCTTCGGATATTATGGAGCAGTGCAGATGATCTATAAAATGGACACAGCCACAGACCATATTTATATCGAATGGGAGCACTGCCTAAGTTAATCAAGGACTCTCACAGATACTGCGAAAGCTCATTGGGAGTATATTTATGAAGTGCTCTTTGTTTTAATGTTCCCACTAAATTGATCTCCCAGTACATTCCAAAGAATATTTTAAAATCATTTTGTTGGCAATATGTAAGGAAATATGTCTAATTAACTATTTGACTTAAAAATCTCCACCATTACCTCAAGGGTGTGTGCATACGCCTCTGAGAACATGCAGT
>NW_007741853.1:2394-5648 GCF_000696425.1 Galeopterus variegatus | reverse complement strand
GGAAGAATAACTATAATCAGTTATAGCTGTCTTGGTAAAAACTAAGTCACGACAAACTCCAGGATAAGAAACACAGCGGATGGCTCAGATTAGGGTTAAAGTAGAAAGAAGCTTAAAAAAAAAAAAAAATGAAGCTCAGAAAATGTTGCAGGTGTGGGGAAACTGGAGTTCTCCCACATGGAACGTATGCACTGGCCCTCTTCTTAGAAGTTCTGTAATTATGCTCTCAGGGGTTTCCCTTCCTGTATTTTTAAGCCAGTGATGTTAAACCCTTACCTCTCAACACATAAAAGCCTGCCTAAAAAGGTCTGATCTCCAAGACATTCCAGGATGGAGAAAAATAAATTGTAGAACTATTCTGTGGTGAATTAGTTTACATAAAAATATTTTCAGTAGATGTCTCATTAAGCTCCATTAAGAAAGCTAAAATTGCTTGAACTGATTGGCTAATACCTAAAAGTGATTGAAATGTGCGGTATACACAGCAGGATAATTCTTTTTTAGACAAAATTCATAGAGTCAATATTTCTCTTGTAGTGGTCCTTAAACTTAAGCAATCCCTGGTTGTTCCACTTGGTTTATACAACTCCCTGGGAGTGCACATAATCAAACACACCCACTCCTAGTAGGTTGAGCCACAAAATATTTTGTCACCCTTGGGATTGTTTCTCTTGACACTAAAGCAATTGGTTTCTGTAAATATTAGCGTTAAGTGGCTCACTGTCAATCCCGAAAGAAATATTTTTGGTACCTGTTGAATTAGGAGCTTTCTTGACCACTGCCTATTAAATCAGACAAATGAAAAATTTTAGTCTATTTGAGTTCAAAATGAACATTTCAATTGCAAAAATTCATTGATTTTGAGGTATAGAGACAGCAGAGAGGGAAAGACAGAGACAAAGAGAAAGAGCAGTGAACAGATTTAACAGAATTAAGCACATTGAACAAGATGGTCTGATTAAAGTTTTTACATGCCCAAAAAGGAAATAAAAAGGAAAAAAAAATAAAAGAAGTATAAGTAAATGACTGATGACCATTAAGTAAAATCCTACACTTCTATAGAATTAGATGTTAAGGGAATTCAAATACCAAGTGCAGATAAAGTCATTGTAATATTGACATATTTAGAACAGAGATGTATTAGACTGCAGTGTAGAACATGTATAATGTAAGTTATTATGAGGGAGACAAACATTTATTAGTTTATTTTTAGGGGTTTATTGTGACATCAGTATTTTGGAAAAAAAGCGTTTGTGTGCATGCAGTTAATTATGAAGATTGAGATAAACAACTTAATCTCAAAGTTGGGGGGGGATCACATCCCTCTGCTCGGTGGGGTCGGCAACAGGCTCAGCCATTCCCATGCAGGATCCGAACCCGCAGCCACAGTGCTACCAGTGCCGCTCTCTCTCGAGTGAGCTACGGGGCTGCCCCAAAATGCATCATCTTTTCTGATTGGACTATCCTGTCTGAATGTTGAGATCACTTTACTCAGAAAACATTGTAACCTTCTGCATTTTGACTGTCTCAACATGGACTTTGGGTCATCTTTGATAATATATTTGGATAGTGGGAAGCATTATTGTTATTCATATTTTAGCACATCAAATAAATTTAGAGATCAGCTTCCTTGCGTATCTTAAATATATATATACTATGTACGTAGAACATGAAAACATATTAATAGAAAATGTTCTTCCTCAGTTTTCTATAAACAGTCATTCTGCATAATTGCTTTGAACGTTTGCTCTATTGTAGATAGCCGTGGAATGATGAACCTAATTTAATTCAAACCAGCAGTGTTGTTAAGTACCGATTTGATTTCAACTTTATAAGAGTCATTTTGGGGAAAGAAGAAAAGAAAACGCAACAGTTCCTGTTCTCAGATAGCAGGTAGATGAATAGAAATTCAGTTCCAGATCGTTTTGTCTCAAATCAAAATTCTTTCTGTTGTAACATATGGCCTACAGCAAGGAAGAAATAAAGATATCATGAATTAAAATAAATAATTTTTTAACAAGTCTGGAAGGTTTTTCTAGCAACAGAATCTATTTCAACAAAAGCAACAATATAGTGGTAAAATATCTTTGTAGAGCTAACAATACAGTTGTAGTATATCACAACACATCTGGTTGAATAGTGAAGCATTTGATAACAGACAATTAGTCTTTAGAATGTCTAGCTAATACCAAATTTGTGAGCCAGATGTATATATATATGTGTGTGTGTGTGTGTGTGTGTGTGTGTGTGTATAAAATATAAAATATATNAGGACTGAACTTTGTGGGCCAAACCCGTGGCTCACTTGGGAGACTGCGGGGCTGGGACCGCTGTGACCGAAGGTTTGGTTCATATATAGGTATGGACGGTGTGCTCACTGGTTGAGCGCTGTGTGGGCTACACCAAGCCAAGGGTTGCGATCCCCTTACAGGTCGGTCACACACACACACAAACACACACACACACACACACACACAAATAAAACAAAAAGGACAAAAAATTTGGAGCTAAAGAAATGTTACAACTAGAAAGGCAGAATGATCGGACAGAATGGCGATTGGATACCATGCAAAATCATAGGGCTGGGCAAGCAAGCAGAGGTTCCAGCAGCAAAGATTAGGGGCACATCCAGAGGTCCAGTGGGTGAAACAGACAGAAGGAGCAGAGGATGAGGAGTGCAAATGCCAACAGGAAGAGTGAGATAAAGGCTACACTCCAGCCCTGCAGGTCATTCAGTGGGATATGAAGATGAGATAGGAGCCAGAGTTAAAATTGATACTGCAAATTTCATATTTTAAGTCATGTTATATACTAAAAGGACGGCCCTCGGAATATAAAATGGAATTAACTTAGAGTAGATTTCTAAATGTGCTTGGCCTCTAANTAGGAAGAATAACTATAATCAGTTATAGCTGTCTTGGTAAAAACTAAGTCACGACAAACTCGAGGCTAAGAAACACAGTGGATTGCTCAGATTAGGGTCAAAGTAGAAAGAAGGTTAAAAAGAAACATGGAGCTCAGAAAACGTTGCAGGTGTGGGGCAACTGGAGTTCTCCCACATGGAATGTAGGCACTGGCCCTCCTCTTAGAAGCGCTGTAATTATGCTCTCAGGTGTTTCCCTTCCTGTATTTTTAAACCAGTGTTGTTAAATCCTTACCTCTCAACGCATAAAAGCCTGCCTTAAAAGGTCAAATCCCCAAGCCATGCCAGCAAGGAGAAAAATAAATTGTAGAACTATTCTGTGGTGAATTAT
>NW_007741853.1:0-305 GCF_000696425.1 Galeopterus variegatus | reverse complement strand
GCGCTCAGCCAGTGAGTGCACCGGCCATTCCCATATAGGATCCGAACCCGTGGCTGGAGCGTAGCTGCCCTCCCAGCAACGCAATTTCTCGAGTGAGACATGGGGTTGGCCCTTGAGGCCCATTCTTAAAAGACTGAACTTTGTAGGCCAGTCCCGGGCTGCACTCGGGAGGGTGTGGCTCTGGGAGCGCAGCTACGCTCCAGCCGCGGGTTTGGATCCTATATAGGAATGGCCGGTGCCCTCACTGGCTGAGCGCGGTGTGGGTGAAACCAAGCCAAGGGTTGCGATCCCCTTAATGGTCACAA
>NW_007741852.1:22697-23750 GCF_000696425.1 Galeopterus variegatus | reverse complement strand
ACATGATCACTGTAGGCCTAACTGCATAGTACACATCAGCAACAAAATAATATTTTCAATCCACATTTGGCTGAATTTACAAATGTGGAATCTGTTATATGTAGCGCTGGTTGTACTAATAAATTGAACACATCATCAAAATTTTTAAAAATCTGCCCTTTAAAGATACCGTAAAAAAATGAAAAGACAAACTATCAGACTAAGAGAAGATATTTGTAAATAATATATCTTATGAAGTATTTGTATCCAAAATCTATGNTGATCGAGTATGATTAATCCCAGGGATGCAAGGATGTTTCAACATATCAAAAATCAATAACTGTGAGTCATCACATTAAGAGAAGGAAGAACAAAACTATATGATCACTTTAATAGATACAACAAAAGGGCTGACCTTGTGGCTCACTTGGGAGAGTGTGGCGCTGGGAGTGCCGAAGCCGCGGGTTCAGATCCTATATAGGGATGGCCGGTGCGCTCACTGGCTGAGCGCGGTGCGGGCAACACCGAACCAAGGGTTCCGGTCCCCTTGCTTGGCACAAAAAAAAAGAAAAGAAAAGAAAAAAAAGATGCAAAAAAAGCATCTGACAAAATTCAACACCCCTTCATCATAAAAACACTCAACAAATTAGGCATAGAATGTATGTATCTGAATACAGTGAGAACCATATATGATAAATCAATAGCTAACATCAAACTGAATGGGGAAAGGTTGAAAGCTTTTCCTCTAAGATCTGTTAGAATGGTTATTTTCAAAAAGAAAATAAATTTGGTAAAGATATAGAGAAAAGGGAACTCTTACACACTGCTGGTGGGAATGTAAATTAGTACATCCATAATGGAAAACATTATGGAGATTTCTCAAAAAAATTTAAAATAGAATTACCATATGGCCCAGCAATCGTACTATAGAGTATAGGGGTATATATCCAAAGGAAATAAAATCAGTTCGTCAAAGAGATATCAACATCCTGTGTTATTACAGCACTATTCATAGTAGCCAAGATACAGAATCAATCTAAATGTTCATCAACGGATGAATGGATAAAGAAAATT
>NW_007741852.1:19914-21059 GCF_000696425.1 Galeopterus variegatus | reverse complement strand
AATACATTCATTAAATAGCTTGATTTAGCCATTCAACAATGTATACATATATTAAAACATCGTGTTGTACTCATGAATGTACACAATTTTTACTAGTCAGTTAAAAAATAATTTTAATAAAAATTTTTATATGAAAATGTGATTAGAAATCCTTGTGATACTGGGCTATGCAAAGTTATTTTTACTTACAACACGAAATGCATGATCCATAAGAAAAAATACAGCTGTGCCTTGGTATCTGCATGGCACTATTTTCAGGAGCCTTCAGATACCAAAATACTCAAGTTGTGAATATAAAATTGTATAGCATTTGCATACTTCAAGTTGTGAATATAAAATTGTATAGCATTTGCATACAACCTATGCCCAACCTTCCATATACTTTATTTTTATTTTTTTTATTCAGAGTATTTTAATATCTACTTGTACATATTTGAGGGGTACAATGTGTTGTTTCAATACATGCATATACTACACAATGATGCACTTAGGGTAGAGAGCATAGTTTTGTAACCATTAGCCAAACACTTCTCCTCCTCCTCTCTCCCCCCACCCCAGCCTCTGGTGACCATTATTCATTATTCTACTTTCTACTTCTATGAGAACTACTTTTTTTTTTTTTTAGATTGCACATATGAGTAATATCCTGTGGTATTTATCTTTCTGTGCCTGACTGGAAATCATCATGTTAAGCCAAATTTCTTAATTAGTGCCATAACATATACTTTAAATATTTGTGTATTCACGTTCTTGTTTCATAAAATATCCACTTCTGTCACATCTTTTTTAAAGTAATTTTTAACATTTCAAGCGTATTTGTTATTACAAATCATGATTTTTCTTTATGCCCTTTACCCAAACTATTCCTCCACAAACCCCCACCCTGCCTCCCCACCATTAATATCCTTAGGTTTGTTCTCTCCTTCTGAAAGTTCAACATATTGTTTTGTTTTCTTCTCTCTCTTTCTTTCTGTCTTTTTGTCTTTCTGTCTTTTCTTCTTTCTTAGCACCCAGTTATGACAGAACATGCAGTATTTCTCTTTCCTTGTCTGGCTTATTTCACTTAAAATAATTTTTTCCAGAGTCATCCATGTTGCTGCAAATGGAAGAATTTCATTCTTTTTTATGGCAGAGTAGTATTCCAT
>NW_007741852.1:15864-19455 GCF_000696425.1 Galeopterus variegatus | reverse complement strand
ACATGATCACTGTAGGCCTAACTGCATAGTACACATCAGCAACAAAATAATATTTTCAATCTACATTTGGCTGAATTTACAAATGTGGAATCTGTTATATGTAGGGCTGGTTGTACTAATAAATTGAACACATCATCAAAATTTTTAAAAATCTGCTCTTTAAAGATACCATAAAAAAATGAAAAGACAAACTATCGGACTAAGAGAAGATATTTGTAAATAATATATCTTATGAAGTATTTGTATCCAAAATCTATGAAAAATCTGAAACTTGGAAAAGAAAATTAACCAATTAGAGTGTAGGCAAAAAAATTAAAAAGACATTTCACCAAAGAAGATATGTAAGTGGGAAATAAGAATAGGAAAAATAGTCAGTATAATTTGTCATTGAGGAAATGCAAATCTCAACACACCCAGGAGAATGGCTAAGATTTAAAAAAAAAAAAGGACAAAAATGCCCCACAGCAAGTATTGTATGCAAATATTCATAATTCATTCATTATTTGCAATAGCTCTAACCTGGAAAAAATCTCCAGTATTTACCAGCAGGTGAACTGATAAATGGTGGTATACATAGAATGGAATATGACTCAGCAATAAAAAGGAATAATCTATTGATACGAGGGGTCTTTAAAAAGTTTATGAAAAACTATCCATGGATTGCAAATCATTTTGAACCAAAACAAATGCATACTAACTTGTTATAAAGTGTATGAATAAAGGCTAGTTTGACTAACAAGGATAAGACATCAGTTTGAATATAGTCCCTATAACAGCATCATGAATTCTGCTAAAATTGAAGCAAGAACAAACATCAAATTGATGGTGAAGCATGGGTATAAAAATGGTGGAATCATTTATGCTTTACAAAAGGTTTATAGGGACAATGCCCCAAAGAAATCAGCAGTTTATAGATGGATAACTCATTTTAAAAAGGGATGACACAAGATGCTGTTGCAGGTGAAGCCTGCAGCAGCAGACCATCCATATCAATTTGCGAGAAAAAAATTAATCTTCTTCATGCCTTAATTGAAGAGAACCAACAGTTAACAGTAGAAACAATAGCCAACACCACAGACATTTCAATTTGTTCAGTTTACACAATTCTAACTGAAAAATTACAGTAGAGCAAACTTACTGCTTGGTGGGTGCCAAAACTGTTGCACCCAGATCAGCTACAGACAAGAGCAGAACTTTCTATGAAAACTTTAAACAGCTGGGGTGAAGACCCTGAAGCATTTCTTCAAAGAATTGTAGCAGGAGATGAAACATGGCTTTACCAGTACAATCCTGAAGACAAGGCACAATCAAAGTAATAGCTGCTAAAATGTAGAAGAGGTCAAGTCAAAGAAAAATTAGACTGGTCAAGAGCAAAGGTCATGGCAACAGTTTCAGGGAATGTTTAAGGCATTTTTGCTTATTGACTTTCTGGAGGGTCAAAGAGAAACAACATCACTTATTATGAGATTATTTTGAAAAAGTTAGCCATATTGTTAGCTGAAAAATGCCCAGGAAAGCTTCACCAGAGAGTCCTTCTGCACCACAACAATGCTGCTCATTCCTGTCAAACAAGGGCAATTTTGTCAGAACTTCTATGGAAAAATCACTAGGCATCCACCTTCCAGTCCTGATTTGGATCATTCTGATGTCTTGTTTCCTAATCTTAAAAATTCTTCAAAGGACACCCATTTTATTTCAGTTAATAATCTAAAAAAGACTACATTGACATGGTTAAATTCCCTGGACACTTGGTTTTTTAGGTATGGACTAAATGGCTGGTATCATTGCTTACAATAGTGTCTTGAACTTGATGAAGCTCATGTTGAGGAATAAAGTTTATATTTTTTGTTTTTATCTTTTAATTTCATTTTTTCACAAACTTTTTAAAATTCTATATACATGATATATTACAGATGAATATCAAGATAAGTATGTTGTATAAACCAAACTAGACCAAAGTGAGTACATACTGTATGGCTCCATTTCTATTCATTTCTAGAAAATGCAGACTTATAGTTACAGGAAGCTAATTAACGGTTGCTGGAGAACAGGGTAAGACAAGAGGAGTGAGAGGGAGGGATTATAAAAGAGGATCAGAAAACTTCTGGAATGATAGATGTATCCAGTATCTTGATTTTGGTGATAGTTTCACAGGTTTATACATATGTCAAACTTATCAAATTGTATACTTTAAATATGTAATAGGGTATTATACATGAACTAGGAGAGCAAAAAAAATCTATAAATCAAATTTACAATTTAATAGTTTCAAACATCAAAAATGGGAGTAAAATACTATACCCCAAAGTATCTGGAGAAATTATTCAGCATGTAATTTCAGAAGTTGGGGGAGTCCCTTTATGACTAGATTTTGAGGATACTTGATCAAGGAGGACAACATATGGGATAAGACAGAGTTTATTGGGTTGGGAGCATTTTCTAAGGATATAGAATATAGTACCCTAGAAATGACATCAGGGAATGGTGCACACTTGATAATTGGTGGCTCCTATAGGCCTGAAAAAGAATCAGTGGTCCATGGTAAGCAGCACTGAAGTGGTGAAATTACTGTAATAGATGGTAAAGGACAGAATTAAAAGGCAGAGGGGCATTTGCATGTTGGAGCATGCATATTATTATGCCAGACAATCAACTGAATTATGTTTCTTAGGAATTCCAAGAGGATACATCATTCACCAAAGTTATCAGGAATATGCTGCTGAGAAGAAACTAGCATCAGTAAAAAGTTCAGTGCCAGCTACCCTCTCCAAGCCTAAGCTGATGTTAGAAGTGTTTACAGAACTTGGTTGTTGATAGCAATCAGGTGATGAGGTATTTAACCTCCAGATGCCAGCCGATTGCAATTTTTGTAATTACTAAGAAGAGCTAAGCAGTAACCAAGAGGGCTTGACTCACATAGAATTGTGGAGATGGTTAACAAACAGCACCCCCGGCGGAAAAATAGACAGACTACCAAGGGTACTGCTTTAAGATGTAATTAAAAAGAAAGGAAGAACAAATGAGCAAGAGGCCAAGGATAATTTCCACTGATGAAATTAGTGAGCCCTTTCTCAGTTCCCAAGTCTAAAACAATTTTCAGGCCCAGAGCTCTTCGATTGATGTGACAAGCACATCTGTAGGAGTAAGTCACTATGACAAATATATCCTGTAATGATTTCCCATTCTTAACCCATAGAAACCTATGGCCTTTTACTTGAGTGAATGATCATTGGGGAAAAGGAAATATGCATACATTTGAATTCACACAGGTTATGAGTTTTCACTGATACCTGGAGACTGAAAGTATAATTATCTTATGTTAGAGTGGGAACATGTGAGCATCAGGTAAGAAGTAAGGTCTGATGAAAATTTAGAAGACTGAGTCAGTTGGATCTATAGACTCACCTAGTGGTCATTTTTCTGGTCACTGACTATATAACACAAAAATGAATTTCACTTACAAGTCTGGAAGATGGTGCTGGATGCTGGCTGGTGTACCTTAGCTGGAGCTCTTGCCTAGCATATCTTGATTTGGCCACTCCATGTAGCTGCTTGGGCTTCCTCACAGCATGGGAGTTAGTCTCTTAGAAG
>NW_007741852.1:13442-14446 GCF_000696425.1 Galeopterus variegatus | reverse complement strand
GAATCAACTGAACTAACCAGCCAGCCCATGATGTCTGTATATTTGACTGACAAGTCTCACTTAAGCAGACCTTCCGGATGCTCTTTACTTCCCATGACTTCTTGATTACAATGACCATATTCTGGGCTTCTGTCCACATGAGTGTTTCTTAGTGAAGAATGAGGAAGTCATTCTCTTAATAGAGGTTCAGAAACCCACAGCTGAGTCATCCGCTGGACTTGACCAGTAAGAGTGGCCTGAAAACAGAGAAACTTTGGTCCTGTCCTTGGGCAAAATCTGTTTCATTCTCACTGTTCAGTAGCTCCCATATTCAGAAGGAAAATCAAGCTAGTTCCTCTGACTTCCCACTCCTCAGAGCTGTGGAAGTTTTTGATGCAGGCTCAGAGATATGTCATCTGTTTGCTAAAATCTAATGTTTTATTAACATTCTGTGGTGAAAGAGATCGGCCCTGTCCTTGCCACGGGCCCTGACCCTTTTCCCATAAGCACCTCTACTCTGGCCCTACTGAACCATGANTAGATCCAGAGCGAGCCTCTTATAGATCTATCATTCAAACTCCAGATTCCTATCAAAGGTCTCTCTGATTCTCTGGATTATGGACATGCTAAATATTCCTTTGGAGAGGTGGGTTCCCTACAAGGATTTGAGGTGAAATGGACAATCATTCTCTACACAACATTGTTAAAGTGTTGACACAAATATACACAATAGTGAAGTGGGGGGATGGGAGAGTTGTTGTCTACCTCCTTGTCAGGACCAGGAGCAAACTTGGTAATTCTAGGATAGTGAGGTGGAAAAGGTCAATACCTATCCTCATAAAAAGCCCCTTAGATGGCTCTATATTTTTGTTTTTGTTTTGTTTTTTTTTTATTTGTTCATTTTTGGTGCCTAGCCAGTATGGAGATCTGAACCCCTGAACTTGCTGTTACCAACACTGCACTCGAATCAACTGAACTAACCAGCCAGCCCATGATGTCTGTATATTTGACTGACAAGTCTCACT
>NW_007741852.1:11140-11990 GCF_000696425.1 Galeopterus variegatus | reverse complement strand
TTTGGATACAATTCTGGATAGAGATTTCATCTGTTTCTCACACTCATCTAGGACCCGCATGGTCACGACCCACAACAGTAACAGGTCAAGGATCACTACCTAGACCTCCCCAATGTAGATCAAAAGACTCAGCCAAAGGTGTCTGATAAGAAACTCACAATCTAGGAGTTGGGCTTTAGCAGATGGGACCTTCTTTCATGTGGTCCTCGATTTGTAGGGTTGGGGAAAAACGCTACTTTTGGGCTCCCAGCAAACCCCAAGATGAATCCATANTTGTAGGGTTGGGGAAAAACGCTACTTTTGGGCTCCCAGCAAACCCCAAGATGAATCCATATACTGTTCCCCCAGGCTCCTGAACCTTGCTATGGATTTCAGTAAGAGCCTCTCAGAACCACAGCTGGTCTCAGCTACCCTTAGAGTTAAGTGAGACCAGACTCCTCTCAGGTTCCCAGAGGAGCCACAAAAGGATGGGAGACTTAATGAGGCTGCGTGAGGACCACAGGCATGTGAAGTAAGGAGAAGTCACTGAATGTGTCTTGGCCACCTCTTTTTGGTTAATCACCCGGCTGAACACATGACTCAATTTTCCCTTTGTTCGTTTATGCCATAGCATGCTGAATGTCTCCAAATATAGCTCTCATAGATTAGGGTCTGGATCTTAGTTTCCATTCTGAGAGGAAGCACCCCAGTATCATGCACAGCAGAGCTTCGTATAACCTTTCCCCCTTCCTTGGGAGATGTGGCCACTGTAGCATGAGTATATAGGTGGGGTACTAATCTTGTACCCCTGTTCCAACATAGTTTTCTTGAAAACAGGCATTTAATCACCCTCCTGGAGTCAGGGTCTCCA
>NW_007741852.1:8311-9511 GCF_000696425.1 Galeopterus variegatus | reverse complement strand
CATCAGACGTAGAGGGGAATTTAGAGAAAATACTGGAAAAGGCGATATAGTTATAAAGAAACTGGCAAAAAAATTTTTAAAAAGGTTATACAAAGTAAACTTTCCTTACTTTAACTGAAAGCACCGATGAATACAAGCTACACATAAATCCTTGGGGAATAGCACAACGTTGTATAAAATATTGGATCCTGATAAGGAAGAAAACAGGCCAAACTTCTTGTGCATTTTTAAATGAATCTTGAGTGCTTACATTTTGAGGAACTGGCATGAAGTTTCTGCTGTTCATCAATCCTCAAAGTGAGAAAGACAGTGGAGAGCAAAGTGGCATCATGGTTAAGAGCACGGGCTTGAAGCTAAACTGCTCATGTTTGATTCCCAGACCCACTGCTTACTGGCCCAGTCACACGTGGTATCTCAGTTTCCTAACTTGAAAAGAAAAATACCTATTTCAAAGGGGGTGTGTGTGTAATACATATTAAATATATATTTATATAGAGNCTGATAATATCTCAATGTATGGATATATTATATTTTGTTTAGCCATCCAACATTGCTGGAGATTTGTATTGCTGTCACTCTTTACTATTATAAATAATGCTATCATGTACATTTGAGGTCAAGTCTCTGTATAGACATGTGTTTTCATGTCTCTTGGGTAGATACCAAGAAATATAATTTCTGAATTTTCTCATAACATTATGTATAATATTTTAAGAAAATGAAAAATTGTTTTTCAAAGTGGCTGAACCAGTTTACGTTCCTACCAGTAATGCAAGAAGGCTTCCATTTCTCCGTATGCTTAACAACAAATGTCATTGTCTGTCTTTCACATTATAGCTATTCTGTTGGGTCTATAGTGGCATATAATTGTGTTTTAATTTAAATTTTCCTAGTGAGATATTGAGCCTCTTTTTCTGTACTTATTAGTTATCCTACAGAGTTGCAACACGCATACCATGCATAAAAATAAATGTGAAATAAATAAATGCAAGAGGTCTTAACTTACCTATTAGAAGAATATTTTATGTAAGCTCAAAATATAAATCCCAATATGTTCTGTATACAAGAAGCACACCTAAGGCAAATAACTCAGACAGGCTACAAGTGAAGAAAAGGGCAAAGTTATGTCAGAAAGGTGGAAACATTAAGAAAGTTAGCATCTGTGGTCCTGATAACAAACTAAGAAGAATTTAAACCAAA
>NW_007741852.1:4730-6490 GCF_000696425.1 Galeopterus variegatus | reverse complement strand
GAGGCATGAAGAATGACGAGCTTCTACTGTATGGCAATGGTAATAAGTAAGACCCCAGCAGTAGCTTAACTTCACCAGGCTAAGGAGAGGATACGTGGTGGCTTGTCCTTCAAGGGCTTCCTCTGCGAAGAAAAGGAAGAAAGACAAAAGTAAGGGGGGACTCAGAAATGAGGGAGACTGGCATTTTTGTAGATATCTGCCTCTACTGAAGGAACGGGGACACTGAATAAGGAAATGACATTTCATCAATGCAAAGCACGTTTTATGTCCCTTTATTTACCCTTGTTCTCAAAAGGCCTTATTCCTGTCAGACTCATTTATTTTTTACTGGATTTCTCACCATATACATCACTACATTTGCATACAAATTACCTCTTTAAAAATATATGTATTACATATATTTTCCCATGTATCAAAGATTTCTGTTTTTATATGAAAATTCAAAATGAGAAAGAAAATTTGGGAAGCATCTATCCAAATATTTTTTGGGACAGAAATTGTCAGCTAATGGATCACAAGATTTTTGGCGAAAGCTATCCCAACACTGAAGATAAATCTGTCAGGCTTNCCCGCGCCTCACTCAGCCAGTGAGCGGGAACCGGTCTGTATGTGGGATCTGAACCCTCGGGCGGGAGCGCTGCCGCGCTTCCCAAGCGGCACACTATCCAGTGCGCCACCGGGCCGGCCCCAAAAAGAAATAATTTAAAAAAAATATCCCAAATCTCATTCATCCTTGAAAAACATGGTTTCTATTTCCTTTCTCATCTCAGAGACTACAAAGTTTTGGGGAGGACTGGGAATATCTGACTTTCTTCTCTCCTCTTTCCATGTGCTCATAAATGCTCACACACACATGCACGGAAATTATTTTAAAGATTTAAAAAGATCGTTGTGATTAGTGATTAAGAAAATAAAATTTAAAACATCATTTAAGGCTGGCTGGTTAGCTCAGTTGGTTAGAGTGCAGTGTTACAAAACCAAGGTCAAAGGTTTAGATCCATCCACCAGCCAGCCACCAAAACAAAACAAAAAAATAATTTGATTCCTAGTTTTGCTCACTATGCATTTTTCCCAAGTAGTATATCAAAAGTGAAACCGATTTCATGCTGTATCTTCTCTCTTTACCTCTCTTTCTCTCTCAATACATATAAAGAGCAACATTTCCACTCAATCCCACTCAATTTTTTGTTTAATTTTCTTAACTTTTCTCCCAATGGAATGCAAAATGTAGAATAACTTACACCAAAAATAATTTTTAAATATTAACAAAGACTAATTATGTATAATGGGTTAAAATAATTTAATGTAATTTATTTTTATATTCTTTTGAATTTTACAAGTTGGAGAATAGAGGTAGATAGCTACCTCTGTGATATCCATACACCCTCGAATGAACAATACCAAAACTCTTTCATTAATAGAAGTAAAGCCCATAACCTGCCAAGGAGCTCTGGAGGGAAGTCTCCATGTGTGGAGGGCAGTTCTCACTCCAGTTCTACTTCTTTGAAGGCTTTCTGAAGAGTCACTGCCATCATCTAGGTGACCAGAGGTGGAGCTTTTCCACATTAATATGCTTACTGAACTTTTTATCTCATTTTTTTTTTCAAACACAGGGCAGGGATGAAGCTGAAACTGTGGTTAAAGTGTTTATTAAAGGCTCCATGTAAACTACAGGGAAAGAAAAACAAACAGTGTCTGGGAGGCAGGTAATCTGGTTTATACAGCTCACTTTTCTCACCTTCTAGTTGGTGCTTCTCCTT
>NW_007741852.1:2169-4574 GCF_000696425.1 Galeopterus variegatus | reverse complement strand
ATGCAGTCCATAACTAAATAGGTACTATTTTAGTTAACATTTTTACTGTAATGTTAATAATATTATAATGCTATTAACTAATGCTAGTAAGGTGAAAGTCTGTTTTTTTAGATCATCCACTGTGAGCTTGACTAATTTCACTGCATTTCTAATTTTATATTCTTCAGTAGTATGAATTTTTTGATGGTAGTTGTTGCCATGTGGATACATTGGATTTAAAATATTAATAATTCTGTTAAAAACACACACACAATCCTTTATGTGCTAAATCAGTATTTATGAACATCTTCACTTATATAATGTGTTGAATATTATACAGTATTTTTTATTGACTTATTCTTTGTATCGTAACACATTCAGTTTATACCCTATTGTATCAGTTCATTTTCTGTTGCTTTTAATGGAATACCTGAAACTGGCTAATTTATTAAAGAGCAAAATTTACCCCTCACAGTTTTGGAAACTGGGAAGTCCAAAGTCCAGGGGCACGTCTGGTGAGGGCATTCTTCTCGGTGGGAACTCTCTTCAGAGTTCTGTGGCGACACAGGGTACCACATAGACAGGGCTGAGCAAGAGCGTTTTAACGTGCTGACTTGCTCTCCTTATAAAGCCACCAGTCTACTCCCTGATAACCCATTAAATCATTAACTCATTACTCCCATTAATGAATGGATTAATATATTCATGGGGACACAGTCCTCATGATCCAATCACCTCTTAAAGCCCCCACCTTTCAAATACCATCGTCGGGTTTTCCACCCTCTTAACACTGTTATAATGGAGACCAAGCTCCAACATGAGCTTGGAGGGACATTCAAACCACAGCAGATATTTCTTTATTTAACTACTGAAAATAATGCTACTAAAACATATCCTTTTATATATCTCCTTGTTTGCGAGAAATTCTGTTTTAAAGATTCTAGAGATGATATTTCAGGTTTAAAAGGGTTTGTGGATATAAGATTTTGACAGGTACCTTGGAACTGTGCTGATACAGAGTGGGATGGTCCTACAGAGTGGGATGGTCCTTTAGAGTGGTGACTCTTCTGAACTTGTGTCCTAAACCATCCACTGAATGAGAAGGAGTACAGTGAGTGGACCCAACCCAGATCCAGGAGAATTGAGTGGTCCCTGCAGCCCCCAGCACCAGGAATGAGAATGGAACCACCTGCCTGGGATCTGCTGCTTTATGCTCTAGGAAATTTTTGAGAACAAAGTCTTCAATGAACAGGAGCCTGCAGAACAGGGGTATAATGACCAGGGACCCAGCAGGCATGTATAGTGCAGCCCCACCAGCAGTGAGGGAGGGGTTAGGAATCTCTCCCTAGAGGGAGGCACATTTAGAAAAGCAACCAGAGCCCGTCGTGCAGCAGATATGGAGTGGGGCAATTCCAAATTGTCTTCTTGAGAACGCATGTCCCCCTCAACAATTCCCACCCCCCCACACACACACATAACACCTACACACAACAGTGCTCCCATGGCTGGGATTCTGGTTTTTCCTCCGGATTGCCGCAGGAGTGAGGCGCCAGGGGTGAGCCACCATACACCTCAGCCCACTGCCTATGGGTCATGTCGGGGCCTTGGCTTCTAGCTCCAAAACAACTACAGCAGATTCTCAGGGAACTGACCTGGTTTGTGCCCCTGGTTTGTCACCTGCTACTGGNCACAAAGTTAAAAGAGATGCTAGGAAACCTAGCTAGAACACACTAAAAGTAGGAGATATTTGTATAGCATTTTTAATGCAAGACAGATGAAGAGGCTAAAACAATATAAATAAGCATATGAAAGACCTTAAGATTATGATTAGTATCATAGGTCTGTTTATTTCTACACTGTGGAATTTACTGATATTTTCATTGTGATGTAATGTATGGGTTTTTTTGTTTGTTTGTTTCAGGGAATATTTTATATTCTTTTGAGAAAAATGTGCATTCTCTATAATCAAGACAAATAATTACACACACACACGCATGCACACACACACAGTAGTTATGATTAAGCCTCAGGTACAGGAAGGCAGCGTGTCCCTAGGGCTTGTGGGTGGGAATCCTGCACTGTTCCCAGCTCTGGGCTTTAATCCACCACATATCTGCTCCTTTTTTCTCTTTTACTTGTATTTCCTTTTCCCTCCTCTGAGCTGAAATAAGTTTTCACCAGTGTCCTAGAAGCAATAGTATTTCTTAATCTTCCTACAGTGGTTTATGCTTTTCTTGCATTGGAGAGATATGTCTTTCTTATCATGATCTTCACACTTTTCTCTTTGCTGACAAAATACTTAGTATACGTTAACTCAATGACAGTTAAATCTTCCAAATCTTCCAAAAGAAGAAGCATCTGCTACCTATGTGTGGGTTTTGCTTGTAATAGTGAGAATAGCTTAGGATGTCATAGAAAGATATGCA
>NW_007741852.1:0-382 GCF_000696425.1 Galeopterus variegatus | reverse complement strand
CATCTCATTGATTAAGCCAAGTTCACGTGGATAATTTCCCTAGTTCACAGTCAAGATTACAGACTTTAACTGCATCTGCAAAATCCCTCCACAGCAGCCCCTAGATTAGTATTTACTTGATAACTGGGAAAGCTGTGTGTGCTACAAAACGGCTGCCTCCCTCCCTTACATCTTTGCAGTTTAGCCAGGTTAACACATCAAAAACCATTACAAAGCTATATGCCACTGGATTTAAAAGGTATGAAAAATATAATTTGTTTCATACCACATTTAATTTGCAGGATACCCTAAGGACAGAATGCCCTAATTATGCAGTCCATAACTAAATAGGTACTATTTTAGTTAACATTTTTACTGTAATGTTAATAATATTATAATGCTA